>NC_052330.1:22766800-23024300 GCF_016432855.1 Salvelinus namaycush | reverse complement strand
AAATACTTCATCATAATCATTTATTCCATCCACTGCAGTCTAAAAGTAAATCCAAAAATCTATTCTAACATTTCTACATTGGGTTACCATTACATATGCGGTGAAATCTGTCCCCAGACAGTGAATTTCTGGTTGTCTGACAGCTAGGTCCACTCCAGGCGCTGAGAGGCCATTTTAATCTAAATGCTGGAATCTGGCAACCGCTCCCGAGCAACTGCGTCAGTCCAGCCAGTCTGACCTGCTTTTGTTCCGGTCCAACCCCCTAACTTTTCCCCCTTAATTAACCCAACAGAAACTAATTAAACCCAGCTCTTCTGGACCAGGCACCAAACAAAGGGAGAGAGGGAAGGAGGGATGAGAGTGGAGCGGAGGTAGAGAGAAAGCAGGGAGCGAGCCAAAGTAACAGACAGGAGTGGAGAAACGGAAACAGTGGTCCCACTGAGGCCCTGGCCCCTAAAAAAGACTGGAGAAAGGGAGGGAGAGAGAGAGAGAGCTGTAGGTTATTGTTGTCTGAGGAAAGGTGCAGGATGTTACACAGTTGGCCTAGACTGGAAAGAGGGATAGAGAGGCGAGTAGAGAGTGAGAGAGGGAGGAAAAGAGAGAGGAGGGTGGGAGAGAGAGGGAGGAAAAGAGAGAGAAGGAGAGTGGGAGAGAGGGTTTGACAGAGAGAGGTGCTCAGGGTTTGAAAGGAGATGCATTTTTTCCTTTGGGAGAGCCAAGGTGTAGCAAAGGGATGGGAGGAGCGGAGTAAATGCACTTGGCAGTGGCTGGCGTCTCTAGGCAGAGGAGGCAGGCTTTCTCTGGAGGCTTTGTGTGAAACTCATTGTTTTTTAATTACTGTGTTCTGAACACACAGTTGCTTACAGAGTGGTGTGTGGAAAGGCTAATTTTCTGCAGCCCATTCAGCATGCAGCCATGCACGAGTGGCCTCTTAAGAGCAGATGATTGCTTTGTTTGGGAGGGGGAGACACTGCATTTACGCCACCAATCTAACCCCTTACCTATACAGTCAGAATATGATGCAGCTTTTGCAAGGCAGGAGAGACGGAATAAGTGAGAGAGAGTGGAAAGATGGAGAAACAGAGTGAGACAGACAGATAGATAGAGATGGCAGTTAGTAGTACTGGCTGTGACCCTGCTATAGAAGATATAGAAGGTAATTAAGAGCAGAATGTTGAAGTAGATGGGTCTGGAAAGGAGATTTAAGAGGGGAACTGATTGTGCATGTCTGATTCCAGCTCTTCAGAGAGTTCTCAGTCCCAAGGCTTATAGCTTTCAAAGGACTGGTTCTCTCTCTCTTTCTCTCTTTCTCTTTCTCTTTCTCTCTCTCTCGCTCTCTCTCTGTTTTCTTTTCTAAATCAAAACCACTTTATTCATACTTGTTACACCACAAACATGACACACACACACAAACACACACACACACTGAAATGTGAGGGTTGATGAGATAGGAAATATGACGTGGGCCACAGAGACACTTATATTCCTCTTTAAAGCAATGGCCTCTTGTAATGAAATCAATTTACAGGGTAAACTAAAAATACAATGTGTCTGAGAAAAACTGACAGATGATCACAGCTTCATCATGTCAACACTTCTAAACTCGTCCCTTAGCGCCAAATCCTATCTATGTTTACCTTCTGGTTGTTGTGTGATCTCTTTAGCTATTATTAGAAATGTGCTGCTCATAGTGTATCCAGCCAGGTCACCCGTGGCCGTGATACAAGTCAGTATTCGACGTCCATCCATGTCTGAGGACGTTGGGAGATGACGTGGAAACTGGCCACTAGGGGCAACAGTGAGCGCTGTTACCATTTTGCTAGGGCATTGTGGATGTGGAAGGTGGATGGGCGTAAAGATAAAGGTGGATGGCCATAAAGGTTGCATGCTCTAATTCAGCGATAGAACGTTTTTTATTTTATTTTTGTTTTAAGCCTATGCCAAACCTTAACCCTGACATTAACCATTCATAGTTAATGCCTAACCTTAACATTTTGGCATTAATGCCTAAACTTACCCCTGACCTTTAAAATGCTGAGATAATGCCTAAACTTAACCTTAAACAGTTCGAAATTTGACATTTCGAATTACTTAAAAATTTGACGTTTGAGAAACATGGTTGAACGTCTAGTTCTGACGTGAGACTGTGAGAGCTTGTTGTGTGTATCATGGCTGTCCATTATGACTGGGGATTCGGAGGTATGGGCAGGACATCATAGTGCAGTCATCTATCCCCATACACTGAGAGAAACTCTGAGCCTGAGCAGTGTCATGTCCACGGCACCCCTGAAATCTGATTGGCCTCCCCAGTGGCCCCACCAGAAATTCTGAGATATGATAGGATGTCTCTGAATATATTGACCAATATGGATATAATATTGGATATAATTTTGACCAAGACAGGCACCAACAGTAATACTCATATAACTCACCGGAGGAAGCATCCGAGCAAGCGAAACAGCGCCCCTCTGTCTCAGTATTTGTAGCCCATGTATATGATGCTGTGTGGCCAAAAAGAGTATGACATGTCATATTATTTTGTCTAAACAGCGTCAGATACATGGGCTACAGATACTAAGAAAGAGGGTCGCTGTTTGCCTCGCTCAGATGCTTTCTATGGTGAAATAGGTTCAGCCTCTTGCGAATTGAACTAAAGGTATGAAACGATAGACACGAACGAGAAATAATTGTATATGTTTGTTTCTTTTTTTAATGTAAACATTTTTTGGTAAGCCTGGCTTCCCTTGCCATGCACGAATACACACCACTTTGTAGGTTGAATGTCACTACACTTATGGTGTTTGTAATAGATGTCCCGTTCCATTCAAATGGGGGGCACTATTCGGATGCTGGACTTATTTTGGAGTAGAAGAACTTACGCAGGTAACCTACTTAACCTACTTTTTTAAGTGATTTGTTTGACAATCAGATGACAACATCACGACTGGTTGTGTTCATAACACATTAAAAGGTAATACATTTTTACAGTTAAATTACATGTCTTTACTATAAAACATTTCACACATAGGAGGTCCCGTTGAAAAAGTTGAGACTCCCGAATGACATCATGAAGTGCTTTGAGAGGCTAGTTAAGGATCATATCAACTCTACCTTCCCTGACACCCTAGACCCACTTCAATTTGCTTACCGCCCCAATACATCCACAGATGATCGCAATCACACTGCACACTGCCCTATCCCATCTGGACAAGAGGAATACCTATGTAAGAATGCTGTTCATTGACTATAGCTCAGCCTTCAACACCATAGTACCCTCCAAGCTTATCATTAAGCTCGGGGCCCTGGGTCTGAACCCCGCCCTGTGCACCTGGGTCCTGGACTTCCTGACGGGCCACCCCCAGGTGGTGAAGGTAAGAAACAAAACCTCCACTTCGCTAATCCTCAACACAGGAGCCCCACAAGGGTGCATGCTCAGCCTCCTCCTGTACTCCCTGTTCATCCTGTGGGTCTGTATCAATGCCTGGTAAGGCAACTGCACCGCCCGCAACCGCAGGGCTCTCCAGAGGGTGGTGCGGTCTGCCCAATGCATCACCGGAGGCACACTGCCTGCCCTCCAGGACACCTACAGCACCCGATGTCACAGGAAGGCAAAAAAGATCATCAAGGACATCCACCACCTGAGCCACGGCATGTCCACCACACTATCATCCAGAAGGCTAGGTCAGTACAGGTGCATCAAAGCTGGGACCGAGAGACTGAAAAACAGCTTCTATCTCAAAGCCATCATACTGTTCAATAGCCATCACCAGACGACTACCACCCGGTTACTCAACCCCTGCACCTTAGAGGCTGCTACTATTTAAAGTTGAAGTCGGAGGTTTACATACACCTTAGCCAAATACATGTAAACCCCGTTTTTCACAATTCCTGACATTTAATCCAAGTAAAAATTCCCTGTTTTAGGTCAGTTAGGATCACCACTTTACTTTAAGAATGTGAAAAGTCAGAATAATAGTAGAGAGAATGATTTATTTCAGCTTTAATTTCTTTCATCACATTCCCAGTGAGTCAGAAGTTTACATACACTCAATTAGTATTTGGTAGCATTGCCTTTAAATTGTTTAACTTGGGTCTGTCACGCCCTGACCTTAGAGATCCTTTTTATGTCTCTATTTGGTTTGGTCAGGGTGTGATTTGGGGTGGGTATTCTATGTTCTTTCGTTCTATTATTTGTATTTCTATGTTTTGGCCGGGTAGGGTTCTCAATTAGGGACAGGTGTCTATCGTTGTCTCTGATTGAGAACCATACTTAGGTAGCCCTTTTTCCCACCTGTCTTAGTGGGAAGGTGTCTTTGTTTGTTGGTACTATAGCCTTTAGCTTGATGTTTTTTTTGGATTGTTTATTGTTTTTGTCGGCGTCATATAAATAAAGTAATATGTACGCTCACCACGCAGCACCTTGGTCCTCTTCATTCAACGGCCGTGACAGAACTTCCCACCACCAAGGGACCAAGCAGCGTGGTAAGGGGGAGCAGCGCTATCTGGAGAAATGGACATGGGAGGAGATACTGGACGGTAAGGGACCCTGGAGGCAGGCTGGGGAGTATCGCCGTCCACGGGAGGAACTGGAGGCAGCGAAAGCAGAGCGGCAGCGTTACGAGGGAACACGGCTAGCAAGGAAGCCCGAGAGGCAGCCCCCAAAATATTTTTTGGGGGGCACACGGGGAGTTTGGATGAGTCAGGTTGGAGACCTGAGCCAACTCCCCGTGCTAACCGTGGCGAGCGTCGTACTGGTCAGGCACCGTGTTATGCGGTGGAGCGCACGATGTCTCCAGTACGCGTTCTTAGCCCGGTGCGCTACATTCCAGCTCCCCGTATCTGCCGGGCTAGGGTGAGCATCCAGCCAGGACGGGTTGAGCCAGCCCTGCTCTCCAGACCTCCAGTGCGCCTTCTCGGCCCAGTATATCCTGCGCCAGCTCTGCTCACTGTGTCTCCGGTACGTCTGCACAGCCCAGTGCGTCCTGTGCCAGCACCCCGCATTTGCAGGGTGAAGATAACCACCCAGCCAGGACGGGTTGTGCAGGCTCTAAGCTCGAGACCTCCAGTGCGCCTCCACGGCCCAGTGTATCCGGTGCCGGATATCCGGAGCCTCCAGCGACGGTCCCCAGTCCGGAGCCTCCAGCGACGGTCTCCAGTCCGGAGCCTCCAGCGACGTTCTCCAGTCCGGAGCCTTCAACGACGTTCTCCAGTCCGGAGCCTCCAGCGACGTTCTCCAGTCCGGAGCCTTCAGCGACGTTCTCCAGTCCGGAGCCTTCAGCGACGGTCCCCAGTCCGGAGCCCCCGGCGACGGTGCCCAGTCCGGGGCCCGCAACGAAGGGTGCCCAGTTCGGGGCCCGCAACGAGGGTGCCCAGACCGGGGCCCGCAATGAGGGTGCCCAGTCCGGGGCCCGCAACGAGGGTCCCCAGTCCGGGGTCGGCGATGAGGGTCCCCGCACCGGAGGTGCTGCCAAAGTGGGGTGAGCCAGTGGTGGAGCGGGGTCTGCGTCCCGCACCTGAGCCGCCACCGCAGATAGATACCCACCCAGACCCTCCCCTATAGGTTCAGGTTTTGCGGCCGGAGTCCGCACCTTCGGGGGGGGGGGGGGGGGAGTACTGTCACGCCCTGACCTTAGAGATCCTTTTTATGTCTCTATTTGGTTTGGTCAGGGTGTGATTTGGGGTGGGTATTCTATGTTCTTTCGAACTATTATTTGTATTTCTATGTTTTGGCCGCTACCATACTTAGGTAGCCCTTTTTCCCACCTGTCTTAGTGGGAAGGTGTCTTTGTTTGTTGGCACTATAGCCTTTAGCTTGACGTTTTTTTGTTGTTGATTGTTTATTGTTTTTGTCGGCGTCATATAAATAAAGTAATATGTACGCTCACCACGCTGCACCTTGGTCCTCTTCATTCAACGGCCGTGACAGGGTCAAACATTTTGGGCAGCCTTCCACAAGCTTCCCACAATAAGTTGGGTGAATTTTGATCCATTCCTCCTGACAGAGCTAGTGAAACAGAGTCAGGTTTGTAGGCCTCCTTGCTCGCACACGCTTTTCAGTTCTGCCCACAAATTTTCTACTGGATTTAGGTCAGGGCTTTGTGATGGCCACTCCAATGCCTTGACTTTGTTGTCCTTAAGCCATTTTGCCACAACTTTGGAAGTATGCTTGGGGTCATTGTCCATTTGGAAGACCCATTTGCGAACAAGCTTTAACTTCCTGACTGATGTCTTGAGATGTTGCGTCAATATATCCACATCATTTTTCCACCTCATGATGCCATCAATTTAGTGAAGTGCACCAGTCCTTCCTGCAGCAAAGCACCCCACAACATGATGCTGCCACCCCCATGCTTCATGGTTGGGATGGTGTTCTTCGGCTTGCAAGCATCCCCCTTTTACCTCCAATCTTAACAATGGGCATTATGGCCAAACAGTTCTATTTTTGTTTCATCAGACCAGAGGACATTTCTCCAAAAAGTACGACCTTTGTCCCCATGTGCAGTTGCAAACCGTAGTCTGGCAATTTTATGGCAGTTTTGGAGCAGTGGCTTCTTCCTTGCTGAGCGGCCTTTCAGGTTATGTCGATATAGGACTTGTTTTACTGTGGATATAGATACTTTTGTACCTATTTCCTCCAGCATCTTCACAAGGTCCTTTGCTGTTGTTCTGGGATTGATTTGCACTTTTCGCACCAAAGTACGTTCATCTCTAGGAGACAGAACGCGTCTCCTTTCTGAGCGGTATGACAGTTGCGTGGTCCCATGGTGTTTATACTTGCGTACTATTGTTTGTACAGATGAACGTGGTACCTTCAGGTGTTTGGAAATTGCTCCCAAGGATGAACCAGACTTGTGGAGGTTGACAATTTTCTTTCTGAGGTCTTGACTGATTTCTTTTGATTTTCCCATGATATCAAGCAAAGAGGCACTCAAATGATGTCAATTAGCCTATCAGAAGCTTCTAAAGCCATGACAACATTTTCTGGAATTTTCAAAGCTGTTTAAAGGCACAGTCAACTTAGTGTAAGTAACCTTCTGACCCAACGAAATTGTGATACAATGAATTATTGTAACGATGTTCGTCTGAGGAAGAAGGAATAGACCAAAGCGCAGCGTGGTACGTGTTCATGATGTTTAAATATAGCCTGAACACTGAAACAAAAAAACCAAAAGTGGAACAAAACGCAACAGTTCTGTCAGGCACTCACACACAACAGAAAACTACCCACAAAACACAGGTGGGAAAAGGCTACCTAAGTATGGTTCTCAATCAGAGACAATGATAGACAGCTGCCTCTGAGAACAACACCCGGCCAAACACATAGAAATAGACAACATAGAACAAAAACATAGAAGGCCCACCCCAACTCACGCCCTGACCAACCAAAATAGAGGCATAAAAAGGATCTCTAAGGTCAGGGCGTGACAATTATAAGTGAAATAATCTGTCTGCAAACAATTGTTGGAAAAATGACTTGTGTCATGCACAAAGTAGATGTCCTAACCGACTTGCCAAAACTATAGTTTGTTAACAAGAAATTTGTGGAGTGGTTGAAAAACGAGTTTTAATGACTCCAACCTAAGTGTATGCACACTTCCGACTTCAACTGTATGTAACAATAATTCATCAGAAATGCAGCAATTTGCTTCAATAGCCTTCATTTTTTCTATATCTTTGCATATAATAATTTACTTGTGAAAAATAAAAATCTGAAACAAAAAACAAATTCCAGGGCTGCAATAATATATATTTTTTAAACCATCAACAACATGTATAGTAGAATCACATACTGTACAGTACTGTGAGTGTTCTAGTTCTCCCTCTCTCCTGCATTTGGCCTCAAGTTCTCATCAACATCACATCTTATGTTTTCTCTGGGGAAGTATCTTCTGCATCTTGGAAAGTATCTTTTGGAATATCTAATCCAACCCGGGCAGTCTTCAGGAGAAGTGTCTCCACACCCGGCATTCATGGCATCCAGTAAGGACATCTGGTCATGTGGATGGTAGTCACTGCACTGCTCAAGCATTTAGTAAGATACTACTGCACTGCTGGAGCTAGGAACACAAGCATACAGTTGGATAGTTCTGCACTGTGGGAGCTAGGAACACAAGCATATAGTTCGATACTACTGCACTGCTGGAGCTAGGAACACAAGCATTTAGTTAGATACTACTGCACTGTTGGAGCTAGGAACACAAGCATTTAGTTAGATACTACTGCACTGCTGGAGCTAGGAACACAAGCATTTAGTTAGATACTACTGCACTGCTGGAGCTAGGAACACAAGCATACAGTTGGATAGTTCTGCACTGTGGGAGCTAGGAACACAAGCATATAGTTCGATACTACTGCACTGCTGGAGCTAGGAACACAAGCATTTAGTTAGATACTACTGCACTGTTGGAGCTAGGAACACAAGCATTTAGTTAGATACTACTGCACTGCTGGAGCTAGGAACACAAGCATTTAGTTCGAAACTACTGCACTGCTGGAGCTAGGAACACAAGCATTTAGTTCGAAACTACTGCACTGCTGGAGCTAGGAACACACGCATTTAGTTAGATACTGCTGGAGCTAGGAACACAAGCCTTTAGTTAGATACTACTGCGCTGCTGGAGCTAAGAACACAGGCATTTAGTTAGATACTACTGCACTGCTGGAGCTAGGAACACAAGCATTTAGTTAGATACTACTGCACTGCTGGAGCTAGGAACACAAGCATTTAGTTAGTTACTACTGCACTGCTGGAGCTAGGAACACAAGCATTTAGTTAGATACTACTGCGCTGCTGGAGCTAGGAACACAACACAAGCATTTAGTTAGATACTACTGCACTGCTCAGCTAGGAACACAAGCATTTAGTTAGATACTACTGCACTGTTGGAGCTAGGAACACAAGCATTTAGTTAGATACTACTGCACTGCTGGAGCTAGGAACACAAGCATTTAGTTAGATACTACTGCACTGCTGGAGCTAGGAACACAAGCATTTAGTTAGATATTACTGCACTGTTGGAGCTAGGAACACAAGCATTTCGCTATAACATCTGCTAAATGTGTACTGTTTGTGACCAATAACATTTTATTCAATTTTAATTCACACTCTGGAAGGCACTTTCAAGTGAATTAGCTGCTGTTTGCTAATAGCTTTTCATAAAATCCTGACCTTGAATGCAAACACCGTAATTTGAATTTTGGAATTGATTTATGATTTTTATGAACAAGGAAAAGTACCAAACCTAAGCATAAGAGGGAACGACAATGCCTCTTCCCCTCGGGAGGCTGAAAAGATTTGGCATGGGCCCTCAGTGTAACGACTTTCCTCTTCTTCTGACGAGGAGTAAGAGATATCGGACCAATGTGCAGCGTGGTAAGTGTCCATTTTAATATATAAAAACTGAACACAACAAAAATACAAAATAACAAAGTGAATGAACAAACGAAATCGAAACAGTCCCGTATGGTACAGACACAGGAAACAACCACCCACAAAACACAAAGGAAAACAGGCTACCTAAATATGGCTCCCAATCAGAGACAACGACTGACACATGCCTCTGATTGAGAACCATACTAGGCCAAACACATAGAAATAGAACAGAACAAAACATAGAAAAACAACATAGAATGCCCACCCCAACTCACGCCCTGACCAACTAAAATAAAGACCTAAAAAAGGAACTAAGGTCAGAACGTGACAGTACCCCCCCCCCCCCAAAGGTGTGGACTCCGGCCGCAGAACTTGAACCTATAGGGGAGGGTCTGGGTGGGCATTTACCGCGGTGGCAGCTCTGGAGCGGGACGTGGACCCCACTCCACCATAGTCTCGGCCCACTTATGTGGCACCTTAGGAGTAGCGACCCTCGCCACCGACTCCGGATTGGAGACCCTAGTAGAAGGTGGACTGAGGGGTACCTCTGGACTGACGGGCGCCTCTGGACTGACGGGCGCCTCTGGACTGACGGGCGCCTCTGGACTGACGGGCGCCTCTGGACTGACGGGCGGCTCAGGCGGCTCCTGACTGAAGGGCGGCTCCTGACTGAAGGGCGGCTCAGGCGGCTCCTGACTGAAGGGCGGCTCAGGACAGACGGGCGGCTCAGGACAGACGGGCGGCTCAGGACAGACGGGCGCCTCTGGACTGACGGGCGGCTCAGGCGGCTCCTGACTGAAGGGCGGCTCCTGACTGAAGGGCGGCTCAGGCGGCTCCTGACTGAAGGGCGGCTCAGGACAGACGGGCGGCTCAGGACAGACGGGCGGCTCAGGACAGACGGGCGGCTCTGGCCTGGAGAGAGAACCTGGAGGGAGGAGACGGAGAGACAGCCTGGTGCGTGGGGCTGCCACAGAACCCACCAGGCTGGGGAGACCTACAGGAGACCTGGGGCTTGGAGGAGGCACCGGAAGGACCGGGCTGTGGGGGAGCACTGGAGCTCTGGTGCGCAGCCTTGGCACCACTCCCCCAGGCTGGATGACTACTCTAGCCCGGACCCTCCAGAGTGCAGGCACAGGTTGAACCGGGCTGTGGGTGAGCACTGGAGATCTGGTGCATACTACGCGCACCTCTCCCTTAGGCTCAATTCCCACATTCGCCCAACACGAGCGGAGCGCAGGCATAGGACGCACTGCACCCTCCCAGCGCCCCGGAGACACAGCACGCAGAGCCGGCGCAGGATACCCTGGACCGAAACGGCGTACCGGAGACCAAACACGCTGAGCCGGCACAATACGCCCTGGCCGAATGCCCACACTCGCATGACACTTTCGGGGGGCTGTCCTATAGCGCACCGAGCTATGGGCGCGTACTGGCGACACCGTGCGCTTAACCGCATAACACGGTGCCTGACCAGTAACGCGCTGCTTACAATAAGCACGAGGAGTGGGCTCAGGTCTCCAACCTGACTCCGCCACACTCCCCGTGTGCTCCCCCCAAATAAAATTTGGGGCTGCCTCTCGTGCCTTTAGCGCTGCCGTGCTATCTCCACATATCGCCGCCGCTCAGCTTTTGCTGCCTCCAGCTCTGCCTTGGGGCGGCGATATTCCCCAGCCTGTGCCCAGGGTCCTTTTCCGTCCAAAATCTCCTCCCATGTCCAGGAGTCCAGAACTCGCTGCTGCCGTTTACCACGCTGCTTAGTCCTTGGTTGGTGGGTGGTTCTGTAACGACTTTCCTCTTCTTCTGACGAGGAGTAAGAGATATCGGACCAATGTGCAGCGTGGTAAGTGTCCATTTTAATATATAAAAACTGAACACTACAAAAATACAAAATAACAAAGTGAATGCACAAACGAAAATCGAAACAGTCCCGTATTGTACAGACACAGGAAACAACCACCCACAAAACACAAAGGAAAACAGGCTACCTAAATATGGCTCCCAATCAGAGACAACGACTGACACCTGCCTCTGATTGAGAACCATACTAGGCCAAACACATAGAAATAGAACAACAGAACAAAACATAGAAAAACAACATAGAATGCCCACCCCAACTCACGCCCTGACCAACTAAAATAAAGACATAAAAAAGGAACTAAGGTCAGAACGTGACACTCAGATCCTTTAAAGTTCTACAACTGCACCATTGAGAGCATCTTGACTGGCTGCATCACCTCATAATATGGCAACTTCTTCACATCCAACCGCAAGGCATCACTGGGGCCGAACTCCATGCCTTCCAGGACCTCTATAACAGGCAGTGTCAGGGGAAGGCCCTAAAAATTGTAAAACACTCCAGCCACCCAAGTCATAGACTGTTCTCTCTGCTACCGCACAACAAGCAGTACGGATGCACCAAGTCTGGAACCAACAGGACCCTGAACAGCTTCTACTCCCAAGCCGTAAGACTGCTAAATGGGTGTTTAAATAGTTAACCAAATAGCTACCCGGAATATCTAAATTGACCATATTTGCACTAACTTTTTTGACTCATCACATACGCTGCTGCTACTGTTTATCTGTCACTTTATTCCTAGTTATACAGTTGAAGTCGGAAGTTTACATACACTTAGGTTGGAGTCATTAAAACTCGTTTTTCAACCACTCCACACATTTCTTGATAACAAACTATAGTTTTGGCAAGTCGGTTAGGACATCTACTTTGTGCATGACACAAGTCATTTTTCCAACAATTGTTTACAGACAGATTATTTCACTTACAATTAATTGTATCACAATTCCAGTGGGTCAGAAGTTCACATACACTAAGTTGACAGTGCCTTTAAACAGCTTGGAAAATTCCAGAAAATGATGTCATGGCTTTAGAAGCTTCTGATAAGCTAATTTACATAATTTGAGTCAATTGGAGGTGTACCTGTGGATGTATTTCAAGGCCTACCTTCAAACTCAGTGCCTCTTTGCTTGACATCATATCAAAAGAAATCAGCCAAGACCTCAGAAAAAACATTGTAGCCCTCCACAAGTCTGGTTCATCCTTGGGAGCAATTTCCAAACGCCTGAAGGTACCACGTTCATCTGTACAAACAATAGTATGCAAGTATAAACACCATGGGACCACACAGTCGTCATACCGCTCAGGAAGGAGACTCGTTCTGTCTCCTAGAGATGAACGTACTTTGGTGTGAAAAGTGCAAATCAATCCCAGAACAACAGCAAAGGACCTTGTGAAGATGCTGGAGGAAACAGGTACAAAAGTATCTATATCCACAGTAAAACAAGTCCTATATCGACATAACCTGAAAGACCGCTCAGCAAGGAAGAAGCCACTGCTCCAAAACTGCCCAAAAATTGCCAGACTACGTGTTGCAACTGCACATGGGGACAAAGATCGTACTTTTTGGAGAAATGTCCTCTGGTCTGATGAAACAAAAATAGAACTGTTTGGCCATAATGACCATAGTTTTGTTTGGAGGATAAAGGGGGAGGCTTGCAAGTCGAAGAACACCATCCCAACCGTGAAGCACGGGGGTGGCAGCATCATGTTGTGGGGGTGCTTTGCTGCAGGAGGGACTGGTGCACTTCACAAAATTGATGACATCATGAGGGAGGAAAATTATGTGGATATATTGAAGCAACATCTCAAGACATCAGTCAGGAAGTTAAAGCTTGGTCGCAAATGGGTCTTCCAAATGGACAATGACCCCAAGCATACTTCCAAAGGTGTGGCAAAATGGCTTAAAGACAACAAAGTCAAGGTGTTGGAGTGGCCATCACAAACCCTGACCTCAATCCTGTAAAACTGAAAAAGCGTGTGCGAGCTAGGAGGCCTACAAACCTGACTCCGTAACAACAGCTCTGTCAGGAGGAATGGGACAAAATTCACCCAACTTATTGTGGGAAGCTTGTGGAAGGCTACCTGAAACGTTTGACCCAAGTTAAGCAATTTATAGGCAATGCTACCAAATACTAATTGAGTGTATGTAAACTTCTGACCCACTGGGAATGTGATGAAAGAAATAAAAGCTGAAATAAATCATTCTCTCGACTATTATTCTGACATTTCACATTCTTAAAATAAAGTGGTGATCCTAACTGAACTAAGACAGGGAATTTTTACTTTGATTAAATGTCAGGAATTGTAAAAACTGAGTTTAAATGTATTTGGCTAATGTGTATGTAAACTTCCGACTTCAACTGTAAGTACATATCTACCTCAATTACCTCGTACCCCTGCACATCGACTCGGTATTGGTACGCTGTGTATAGAGCCAAGTTATCATTACTCGTGTTTTTATTATTACTTTTATTATTATGTTTTACTTTTCTATTATTTCTCTATTTTCTTTTTCTTTGCATTGTTGGGAAGGCCGTAAGTAAGCATTTCACTGTTAGTCTACACCTGTTGTTCACGAAACATGTGACGAATAAAATTTGATTTGAATCATATAATGCGTTGAACCATCATAATTATTGTACCAGTTAAAAGTTTGGACACACTTACTCATTCTAGGGTTTTTCTTTATTTTTACTATTTTCTACATTGTAGAATAACAGTGAAGACATCAACTATGAAATAACACATATGGAATCATGTAGTAACCAAAAAGGTGTTAAAACAAATCAAAATATATTTTAGATTTTAGATTCTTCAAAGTAGCCACCCTTTGCCATGATGACAGCTTTGCACACTCTTGGCATTCTCTCAACCAGCTTCATGAGGAATGCTTTTTCAATAGTCTTGAAGGAGTTCCCATATATGCTGAGCACTTGTTGGCTGCTTTTCCTTCACTCTGCAGTCCAACTCATCTCAAACCATCTCAATTGGGTTGAGGTCGGGTGATTGTGGAGGCCAGGTCATCTGATGCAACACTCCATCAGTCTCCTTCTTGGTCAAATAGCCCTTACCCAGCCTGGAGGTGTGTTTTTGGGTCATTGTCCTGTTGAAAAACAAATTGTAGTCCCACTAAGCGCAAACCAGATGGGATGGCGTATCGTTGCAGAATGTTGTGGTAGCCATGCTGGTTAAGTGTGCCTTGAATTCTAAATAAATGACAGACAGTGTCACCAGCAAGCACCCCCACACATCACACCTCCTCCTCCATGCTTCACGGTGGGAACCACACATGCAGAGATCATCCATTCACCTACTCTGCGTCTCACAAAGACACAGTGGTTGGAACCAAAAATCTCACATTTGAACTCATCAGACCAAAGGACAGATTTCCACCGGTCTAATGTCCATTGCTCATGTTTCTTGGCCCAAGCAAGTCTCTTCTTATTATTGGTGTCCTTTAGTAGTGGTTTCTTTGCAGCAATTCGACCACAAAGGCCTGATTCACACAGTTTCCTCTGAACAGTTGATGTTGAGATGTGTCTGTTACTTGAACTCTGTGAAGCATTTATTTGGGCTGCAATCTGAGGTGCAGTTAACTCTAATGAACTTATCCTCTGCAGCAGAGGTAGCCCTGGGTCTTCCTTTCCTGTGGCGGTCCTCGTGAGAGCCTGTTTCCTCATAGCGCCTGATGTTTTTCAGACTGCACTCGAAAATGGACTGTCATTTCTCTTTGTTTATTTGAGCTGTTCTTGTCATAATATGGACTTTGTGTTTTAACAAATAGGGCTATCTTCTGTATACCACACCTACCTTGTCACAACACAGCCTCAAACACGTTAAGAAGGAAAGAAATTCCACAAATAAAGTTTTAACAAAGCACACCTGTTAATTGAAATGCATTCCAGGTGACTACCTCATGAAGCTGATTGAGAGAATACCAAGAGTGTGCAAAGCTGTCGCAAAGGGTGACTACTTTGAAGAATCTCAAATATAAAATATATTTTGGTTTGTTTAACACCTTTTTGGTTACTACATGATTCCATATGTGTTATTTGTGTTTTACCAAATAGGGCTATCTTCTGTATACCACACCTACCTTGTCACAACACAACTGATTGCCTCAAACACGGTAAGAAGGAAAGAAATTCCACAAATGAACTTTTAACAAGTCACACCTGTTAATTGAAATGCATTCCAGGTGACTACCTCATGAAGCTGGTTGAGAGAATACCAAGAGTGTGCAAAGCTGTCATCAAGGCAAAGGGTGACTACTTTGAAGAATCTCAAATATAAAATATATTTTGGTTTGTTTAACACCTTTTTGGTTACTACATGATTCCATATGTGTTATTTCATAGTTTTGATGTCTTCACTATTATTCTACAATGTAGAAAATAGTAAAAATAAAGAAAAACTGGAATCAGTTGGTGTGTCCAAACTTTTGACTGGTACTGTATATAGAAAACCCCCACCTTGCATCAATTAAGGTTCCAAATGTTATGGCCCCCCTAAACTGGGTCTGTGCCCTACCTTGGCCACCCCATTCAAAATGTTCTGGACACGCCACTGAGCCATTGCACTACCACAGTACGTGGCTACTGGAGAGATAGCTTCGGATAGGACTTGACAAAGTTATAGGGCAACACTGCCACCTGTCTGTTTTAAAATAGCACTACACAAACCAGTTAATAAGTGCATGCGTGTGTGCCTGTACCAGAGTTGATGTCAACTCCATCTAATTCCAGTCAATTCTAGAGTTTAATTGTTTTCCTGCAGAGAATTCCATGTCCAATTCATCTGACAGGAATTCAGCTGAATGGGGTGGAACTCTGGCTGTGTGTGTGTTTACATCATAATCTGGTGAACCCTTATCCAGCCTCTCCAGTTCATCTAATCCCTCCACCTGCTCAAACACCCAAACAGTCCAGGCCACACCCCCACCCCCTAAACACACATACGCCTCCCAGCTTCCCCCTTATTGCTCTCGGCTGGGGGTGCTCCATCCCCCTCTGATCCCCAGTTAGGCTCTGCCACCCCCTAACCGTGCTCCAGCTGGAGTGTGTACCCCCTTCCCTTTTACTACATCCACTCTGTGCCCCGTCTGCTGCCTAGCATTGCCAAGGGCTTCCCCGGTGTTAGGAGTCCAGCAGTGTGTGTATGCAAATAGAGTCAGTGTCTGTCAATGAAAATAATATTACAAACAGTTGTGATTAGGGTTAATGCGTTTGCAGAGATATTACTTTTGTTTATTATTTTTCACCTGTATAGTATAGTTCTCTCTCCGTTACACACTTGACCAGTGCTTGACTTTGGCAGGAGCTCACTGGAGCTGAGTACAGGCACCTCAAATGTTCTACTGCTTGAGCTCCTGTTCTTCTTATTGAATATTAGCTCAAAAATATTGTGGAGCAGCTCCTGCACCTAAATACTATATAAATGGTACCGGCACCCAAAATTAGCACCGGAACCTATTTCAGTCCAAGTCAAGCACTGCACTTGACATTACTTCACCATTAGTAGCCTACTGCATAATACTTGGGGAGAAACTGGACATTTGCACCATATTGCAATGTACATAACAGTAGCACCCTCTGCTGGCAAGAGAGTATTGGATCCGGAGATGGCCTGCGTAATTTATGAATTTGACTTAAAGGTGTGAAAGGGAATACATTTGTAATACGTCAAAATTATTGATTTTTTATTTGGTCACTATTTACTTTGTTAATATCCAGCCCATTCATAATTTTGCTAGCTTTGCAGAGGTTTGCATTGTCTATTTATGCCTAAAACTAGATACACCAAATAATGCACCGTCGATTAACTCAAATTAATTTGTGAGCTTCGCTGATGCTCGAGGAGGGAGACCCAAAAAAGTTGTGCAAACCGCGCATAGATTATGCCTCTCATCACTGTCGTAAAGTGGCACCCGTGCATCGATTATGCTTCCCATCACTCTCGTAAAGCGCCACCCGCTTTCAGGGTAGTCACTACTTATCACAGCCACAAATTCATAATTATGTCTAAACCCCGCCTATTTCTACATTTTAGCTTCTTAAAATATGATTTGAAACCTTAACCATACTGCTAACCGTATTCTTAACCCAAACTTAAATGAATACCAAAAAGCAAAATGTTTTTTTCATAAATTTTTACGTTAAATCCAATTCTGACCTTGTGGCTGTAGTAAGTAGTGACAACCATCTTTCGGCTGCAATGGCGTTTGCTGCGACAGCACTTTCCGGCAGCGGGGAAACGGAGGAGAAAGCAACGACAGGCGTTGGAAGTAAAGACGAAATTGTTTCGGAAACCCTCGGATTTATACAATTATCGCCTAAGTGAAGTGAGCTTTGTTTATAAACCCGTTGACGAAACTATATTTCGAGGTTTTTTTCTAACGTGCATTGCCCCCTTGATGAGGTGGGATGGCTGCAGTGCCGACTGGGCCTAGCAGCGCATTGCCAGCATCCCCGGCTGAAATTTCTCCCTTCCCCGGGGATGGGAGCGTGGAACCTGGGGAAGGGGAGCAGCCCGGCTGCGGTTGGGAGGGCTCTGTAACACGACAGGAGCAGCGGGTCAGCGAGGACAAACGGCCAAGTAAGAAAAAACAGAAAAACATGCTATCGCATGCTAACCCGGCTGCGCTACACCTCAAAACGCAGGCCCTACAGGAACAGCAGCTGAACGGGTTGGTCAGTCCGTCTGAAGACGGTGTGATCTACAACCTCTCAACGGAAAACCGATCCGACAATCTGAGACCGTCCATGGAGCTCTGTGACAGCAGCAGTTTTGGAGACGACCCGAGTGACAAAAATAAAAGCGACCATTGCTGGCAACATGAGGACCACAGTCCGTGTTCGAAAGGCAGCCGCCACCCTCACTTGAACAACAATGGCATGAACGGTATGTTGACTATCACAAGAACTGAGGCTTTCCAAAGCCACACTGTAACCGGACACAGCCCCGGTGGTAACGTTAGGAAAAGGGAATGTGACCCCACAGAAGCCCCTCGACCACCGAGCCAGCAGCCCCCAGACTGCGAAGGCCTTGGCGAGCACCGGGCTGGAGTAGAGAGTGAACCCGACGTCATACACCAGCCGCCGGTGTCAGAATTAGCGAGGCTGGATCTGAACTGTTCGCCTGACCGAGAAGCGGAAGAGAGCCAGGGGATTCATTATGTCCGCTACGAGTCCGAGTTACAGATGCCAGGAATCATGAGGTTGATCACCAAGGACTTGTCTGAGCCGTATTCCATTTATACCTATAGGTACTTCATCCACAACTGGCCTCAGCTCTGCTTTCTGGTGAGTATGACATGGCACTATCTAGTAAAACATCTTCTTGACTTGGTTTTGGTTGGTGAACATTAGCAAAATAAAAAGAGGCCAGTAGCTTCTGGGGCAACAAAGCGAGTTTGTTGGGACATTTGGCTGTGTTGCCGCTGACCCTAAGAGGCCAGTAGTGTCTCTTAGCACCGTTTTGATGTAGGCCTAGATACTGTTACAGTGTCTGCTTCAATTGTGTTCTTTTCCTATCTTTCTGTATAGCAGTCCTGCTCATTTGATGTTCCTAAAGTTCTAGGTAAAGGGTAGGCTTCTCTTTAGGTAGATCCAGACAATAACACACCCTTCTTCTTCCCTGTTGTCTTGTCTGACAGTGAAACTAGTTTTTAAGTTGGGCTAAAAGGGTTGGTTAGTTTTGGTGTGACTGCTAGTGTAGACTTGTTCACTATGTCTATATTTAATCATCTGGAGGTGTCACACAGATACAGTTGAACATGAAGTGGCATGTACATGCGCTTGCACACAACACACACACACAAATAAACCCCCTTTGACAGCCTAACCCTAGCATAGTGTTGCAACCTCTGAGGCTTGCTGACTGTGAAACACTTGCAAGTCAAGTTTTTTTAACGTTTCTAGTCTTGATAATTCATTTTTGTATTTTGAGGTGAACTAGGCTAATAAGAAACAATTTGTGTCCACAAATTCAATGAGGTCCTTGCTGTTGATCTGTCTCCCTCTCCATAAAGGAATGAGCCATTCATCATTGTAACCATGATACTTACCTATTCAATATGATTTCTCAGTCTACTGCCCTCAGTGACCTATAGGAAGGAGGAAGTGCTATGTGCAGTGTAATCAAACTAGAGGTCAGGGTAGATGTGTTCTTGATGCTCATTGGCTAGAAGCATTGGCTTTTGTTTACTTCCTGGTTTTGTCTGGTCTTAAGAAGGCTTCAAAAGCTTTAGGTTGGACACAGCACTAACATGACTCACTGTTTATTAATTTCCAGGCCATGGTGGAGCAGGAGTGTGTGGGGGCCATTGTGTGTAAGCTGGACATGCACAAGAAGATGTTTCGTCGTGGCTACATCGCCATGCTGGCTGTAGACTCCAAACACCGGAGGAAAAGCATTGGTGAGAACCAGCATGCTCTCTCATTTTCACATGACGACTAATCACGTTTTATTAATAGCCCTTTTTGCCAAAAAATATTTGATCTCAAAGTACTTCCATTTTCTTTCTCTCCACAAACTTCTATGCGTACCATCCCACCGAATTGATTTTCTGGTGCCTGTATGTTGCAGGTACTAACCTGGTGAAGAAGGCCATCTATGCCATGGTGGAGGGGGATTGTGATGAGGTAAGCGGACTGGTACTGTCTGTCTGATGGTGACGTCCGAAGGCCCTGTTGTCCCTCTGGGGCCTTCACTCAGCTAGTGGCCCTGACTGTACTTGGCCTGAGGTATTAACCACATATTATATATCCACACTAGGTGGACTCTAGTACAGAAAATGAAGTGCTCTAGTGAATAACATGGGGATATAATAGAAAAAATATGATCTTATGACAAACCCCCACAAAATGATACAAAGACTACTTGTATTGCTTCAGCTCTGACAAGCAGTATCTCTCCCCGCCCTCCCTCTCTCCTTCCCTCCCTCTCTCCTTTCTCTCTCTCTCTCACTCCTAGGTGGTTCTGGAGACTGAGATCACTAACAAGTCAGCTCTAAAGTTGTATGAGAACCTTGGTTTTGTCCGAGACAAGCGGCTCTTCAGATATTACCTGAACGGTGTGGACGCATTGAGGCTCAAACTGTGGCTCCGCTAGAGAGAGAGGAGAGGGAGCATGACAGGTGCTGCCCTCTTACTGAAGCAGCTCCAGTCTCACTCTCAACCCTGCCCTGGTCCCTTGTCTCACACACACGTGTGTGTGTATGTATGTATGTATATATATACACACACACCTATATATATATATACACACACACACCTATATATATACAGTTACACACACACGCACACAGTCATACACCCATATGCACACACACATCGTCATACACCCACAAGCATAGATTCACCTACATTTGCATATACATAGACACACGCACATGCACACTACTCGTACACAGACATACACAGTACATACAACCCTCCCTTTTTTGATCCTTGACATCTTGGAAAACAGCTCAAGGCTGAACTGGACAGACAGAAATCCCACAATGTTTTTATGAAGAGGCCCTTGCCCTGTTAGCTGTAGGACCCTGTGAGAGGGGGAAGGAAGAGGAGTGTGTGATGTAGTCTGGTGATCTTTAACCTCAGAACATTGACCCCCCCCTCCAACGGAGCAGTATCTAAGGCATGATGTCGAGGGTGAACCCACAAACCCCCGGAGGGTGATGCATCACGCAAAATCACCCACTGGAAAACAGAAGAATAATAATAACACAGGGTGAAAATAAGGAAGAGGGTGGGATAACGACAGATTCGAAGGAAATATTTGTGGAGTTTATTTTTTGTGTATATTTTTTAATCTCATGATTCAACAGGGGGTTGGAAAAGCTATTGTGTGTGTGTTCGTGAGAGTGTGTGTGTGTGTTCGTGAGAGTGTGTGTTTTGCCTAGGGGTTTGGAAAAGGAAGTGTTTAGGCTATTGTGTACATGTGTAAGGGACGTGAAGTAAGGGATGTGAAGTAATGTAGTGGATGGGTGTGTGTGCGCACGCATGCTTGATGGGAATCATGAGTTGTGCGTGTTAGTGTGCTTTTCTCCCCCTGTCTGTGTTTTCATTAACCCTACGTTGTGAGACGAACACGCCAGCTGCTTGCTGCTCAGTTTTCACCCCGTGCCCCAGACCAAGAGCTGGAGCCTGTAAAGATATGCATGCATTTATTTTAACAAGAGTGGTGGTATGAGTGTGTGTTGATTAACACTCGGAACATTGCCCAGTTCCAAACAGACCCATAGTCCTAACTCCTAGGCAATTGTGTAGATCTGAAAGGTTTGGATAGGTGTAAGCAATATGGTGCAAATTCTTCCTGGCCTGTCAGAGGGAAAGGTGGAGCTATTTCCATTTTAGTAATACCTATTCAATCATTTCAGATACACTTGGTAAGTGCTGAGAGGGGTAAGGATGAGGGTCCTATTTGAGATTGGCCACTTGTGTTGGCCCTTTTTGCAGATCAAAGCTAATTTTCCCAAAATGCACTGCCAGCCACTGGAACATTGCTCAAAAATCTCCTGAGAAAGATAAATAATTATTGACAGAAGAAGTTTAGGTTTGGGCTCGGAAACTATTTCCCTATTGCAGTTTGTTCATTCAAATTCCTCCTAACTTGGAGACAATTTTTTCCAAGCTGTCTTTCAATCATCACAGTTGTCTATGAATTAACAACATGCAGAGCACTGGAGTCCTGTTTCAGTATGGCAAAGTGTCAGGCTGGAGTAATAGTGTTATTAAATATGCTGGATTCCTGTTGGCTTCGCTCTGTGTGTGTGTTTGAGTCAGTGTGTTGATCTTTGGTTGACCTCTGGTAAAGGAGGGCAAAAGTATTGTTAGCAGTTTACTTATTTCCTGTTTGCTCTCTGAGTTTATTTAGATTGTGTACTATATACTCGTACACTCACTCCCCTTAGTGGCCAAGCCTAGTGTGCACTTTCCAGGCGCCCTACTCTGATGCAGCACACACTCCGGTAACATTTGAGAGCTCCTCTGTCTGGGAACGACAGACACACCAGGCAGTTCCTATCTACTCCAATAATGGCAAAGAAAATCTGCGTTTGTGGTTGTTTTTTGACAACAAAAAAATACAAAAAATAACCAATTTTTTTTGGGAGTAAATGAACAAAGGTCGGCTGTGTGTGTTTTGACTGATGGTGTAAAATCGGTTATTTCAGACTAGATAACCCTGAAGTATAGTGAAGACACAGGGACACCAGGAGCTAGGTATAGAAGGTGGTGGTGGTAGTAGTAGTAATGGTGGTGGTGGTGGGGATGGTGGTAGTAGTAGTAATGGTGGTGGTAGTAGTAGTGGTGGTGGTGGTAGTAGTAGTGATGGTGGTGGTAGTATTAGTGGTGGTGGTGGTAGTAGTAATGATGGTGGTGGTAGTAGTAATGGTGGTGGTGGTGGTGGTGGTAGTAATGGCGGTGATGGTGGTGGTAGTAGTGGTGGTGGGGGTGGTAGTAGTAGTGGTGGGGGTGGTAGTAGTAGTAGTGGGGGTGGTGGTAGTAGTAGTAATGGTGGTGGTGGTAGTAGTTACTAAAGATCTGCTCCTTGTCTAGCAGAGACACTAATGTACTGTACTGCTGAGCTGTGATGAAGTCCCATAGGCTGAGAGAGCAGCTATAAGGTGTACACTAGCATACACAACACATTATGGGCCAGGTTTACTCAGTGTCTGCATCTCTGTAAAGTTTTAGCAGCTGTTATTTCAGAGTTTGCAGCTTTAATAAAACAGATGCAAACAGTTAGGAGCTATTACTCAACGTCTCTTCAATTCAACCGGCTAACATTGCAGAATAGGAAGTGAGAAGGGATGTCGACAGATACTTTACACACAGGCTGCTGTGTGGGTGGTTATAGTATGTGTGTGAGTGTGTTTGAAAAGACCGATCAGATGACTTTTTTTTTTTTTTTTTAAACGATTTGTATACAGAGTGTTTGCGCTCTATTCATTTGACGTCTGAGGACATCTTTTTTTGTGTGTTGTGTTTTTGGAGGGATTGATTAGTTAGGTTTTCTGTTTCTTTTCTCTGCTAATTTATTTTCACCCATCCAGACTATTAGGACTAGAATAAGAATAAAGGATTGGACAGCAACGATGTCATCAGAGATCCGGAAGCACAGATGGGAGCTAGGCTAGCTGTGCCAAAGCCATACTGCTTTGAACTGTTCCAATGGCACTCTGTTCCATTCACTGGGAAGACTTCCATTTGGCTCCCTGTGCAGATACACTTCCTGTTGAATCTTGACTCTTTCTGACATCACTCTGTTCCTGGTTCAGTCTAGAGGTGTGAGGGGGCTCCTGTCCCGTTTCAAATTAAATTGGTCTTTGTTTTGGTCTGACCCACTTTCCTCATTCTCATTGAACGTCTTTATTTCTCCCCTAGTTTTTAAAAGTGTGAACCCCTGGCAGTGCCAGTAGGGACCGTGGACATTATTGCCTGCCATGATAGGCCAGACAGCTCCGTTTGACCATCTACACCAGAGGTCTGTTCATGAGGGTGCCCTGTTAGATAGAATGTTCATATATAAATGTTTTGTCTAGAACCAATTTGATTCACTGTCATGTAGAATTAGGAATTGTCTACTCTATTAATTATCTTTCTAGCTGCATTGTTCTTAACTTTGCACCTCATTGAATGCACCCCAGTTGAAGGGCTTCCTTGTCAGTCTGTTTGTGGCCAGAGTCTGGTGTTATTTCAAAAGACATTGACATCTATTTAATCTATGGCTCTGGTCTGTTTTGACGAAGGAGTGAGCTAAAGAAGAAACAGACTGGCATCCAGGTAAGCTGATACCTTCCCATCCCTCATGGCTTCAAAATAAGTCAATGAATGGTCTTCACTACAGACAAATCAAAAGTTGTC
Organism: Salvelinus namaycush; assembly: GCF_016432855.1. NCBI lineage: Eukaryota > Metazoa > Chordata > Actinopteri > Salmoniformes > Salmonidae > Salvelinus > Salvelinus namaycush. The sequence goes on along the minus strand of NC_052330.1, from coordinate 23,000,203 downwards.
TTGCCATTTCAGAGTTTAGGGTCTAAGAACATGACAAGGCTACTTAAACTGGTCTTGGAGGGCCACCATCCCACTGGTTGCCTAGCTACCATTCACCCCAGAGACCAACCACTCTTCTCCCATCTCCTTGTACGAGAGGAAGAGTTGTCAAGCTTTTTATTAGATATTCCAGTTGGCTTCTTGCTCTGGCTAGAATTTTCTCTTTAGGTACACCGATCTAGGATCAGTTTATCATGTCCAAATCCTAACCTTCACCATTACAGAGGGAGGATGTAAACTGACCTTAGCTCAGTGGGCATCTACTCTCTTCTTACCACTCCACTCGGGGACCCCACACACTGTGCCCCCCCCCCCCCCCCCCCCCCCAGGACCAGCTAAAGGGGATCTCTGTTTTTTGCAGTGACTAGCCCTGGACCCCTGTGATCTGTAAGGTGTGGTAAGGGAAGAGAGAACGGTATTTTTGCATGTCAGAGTTCTGTTCCTCTGCCCCTCTTCCTCTGTCTCTTTGATTTCAATCTGTCCGACGATATCTTTTATTTAATGTGGGAACAGTACACAGAAATAAATTATTAGATTTTTTTTAATGCGGTAAGGTGGATTGGTTGACTCTTGGTTGTCTGATGGTTATCTTGGTTCCAAAGCAAACAAACGGCACATCTGAAAGAGTGCAGTATTTTACATTGTATTACAATGTATCATGTGATTCATTCATGATTAGGCATTTTGTCTTCCAACTGTGTTTAGCAATAGAAACAAAAATAGTGAACCTTTCCCACAAACAGAGATCCTCCTGGGTAAAAGAGAGCTTTATTGGTAACACTGCACATTTGGTATCTATAGAAAGAAAGCCCAAAATGTGGCCATCATTTTACAGAAGAACCCGTACATTACATTGTTATTGCATATTCACAGGCAATATATCTCAAGCAACCTACCAGGAGATGGTCACGCAAAATGTGACACATTTCAAACTTGAATGACTACTATACAATGCAAGATTACTCAATTACATTGAATTAGACTTTTCAAAACACCTTTAATATTTAGTGCTAAAATGCAGACACTAGATGCATCAACCACAGAAATGAATAAATATATACATTTGGATCACAAAGGCATCAACCAGGGGGAATGGAAACCTTTGTCAACATTAAGTGCATACACGAGCAGCAAGCGTCCTGTTTCTCCTTAGACTTTTGGCTTTCACCTCAGTTCTTTCAGGTCCCAGTGCAAAATAAGAAAAATGGATTGTTAGGCAATTAGGAGAAACAACAGTACAGAAGAGAGAGGTTGAGTGAAAATACAAGTAGTCTCCCTTTAAAAAAAATCCCTCAGCATGGCTATGGGATGTAATGATTCTGAATGACTTGGACTTTCTGTAGAGTAGGCTATTCAATAGTAAATGATATGGAGATGATTAAATAAGCATTAGCCTTGTAGTCATGAAAGAGGTTGCCTGCCACGCACTGGAGGAAAAACATTGTCAGGAGGAGCAACAATAGAATGATCAGTTTCCTGTAACTACACACAGAGAGAGCTGGTTCCTGCTGAATGCTTTTAAAGGAGGATGATATTAATTTGGCCTTAAACAGTCGACAAGGCTGAATCAAGCAATGGCTGTCTATGAAAGTATCTACAGTACATTAATGCACACTGGTGTTGACAGCTTATGTTTTTTCAGTGTCTATGATGTGTTATGAACTCAATAGTGTGTGACCATCTTACTCCAGTAACCGTGAGTGCATCTCTATAGCCTGTAGTGGCTTCATTTCTGAAGTGGCTTCCTAAATGTAGGAAAGGAGACAAGAAGAGGAAGCCACTTCATACTATTGAAATGCACTCCTCGTCAGCTATATAAACAGAGATCCTATTAAATGGATTCTGCTCTAGCCCTTTTATTACATAGAAAGTAATTGAAAAAGAGGCTTCAGCACACGGTTATTCTTGTATGCTCTACACACTGTTGGTTTAAAGGATCTCAAACACATTGTGGATCATACAAGAATGTCAATAGCCTGGAGTTTATTTTTCAAATATTGTATTGTTTTCCCTCTATGCACCTGTAACTACTTAGGTGTTAAAACATTCAACCCTGTTTTACATGTCAAATACCCACCCGTCTTGTTGGTTAGACAGTCAAATACTCTCTGATGAATTATAGCCAATCGGCCCACAGTGATTGGAGATGTGGTAGTCATGGAGATATGATAACGACGACGCGGGCCGAGTCTCATCGGTTACAGGCACAGCGCTGTGGGCAGGATCAGAACTCGTCCTCAGAGCTGTCAGCCAATAGCATGGCTTGGTCCTGGCCGTTGCTGCTTGGCTCCCTGGGTTGCTGGAGACAAGACGGCAAATACCAAAAGTCAGGACATTCATTACATGGAGTTAAAGGTTGTCTAAAGCTCAATAAGTCCAAAGTGTCTTCCATCTCTTTCATCTGCACTGATGTGAAAGAAACTGTCCAATGTCTTTAAATCAGTACAGATAAAGGTGTGGAGATGAGGAAGCCACTTTAAACTACTGGTTAATGGCAATTTCTACCACAAGCTGATATATGCATCCTTTTTTAATAGTGTAGCGCTAGTGAGCATATTCCTATTAACCTCAGTGTGCCTGGCCTTCCTCCTACGCTGGTGTTTGAAGCTGTTCCTCCTCTTACGGTGGATCATCCTGATGCTGTAGAGGGCCCCAACGATGAGCAGGGCCCCCATGATGCCAATGCCCACCGGGGCCAACATCCCAGACACATACCCTGCCTGGAGGGATAGGGAACATGGTTGAGGGACAGAGGTGAACGATAGGGGTGTGTGAGGAACGAGCAGGGAGAAGAAACTAGCCACACACAGGAAATACAGACCACTCGTAGACCAGAGTGTCTTAGAGACAACTCTTCCAGTTGATGTTTTTTGACTAATTTAACTTAAGGGTAATAGGGGTCAATATTATCCCTGCTACACAGCCAAACAGCCTAAAGGACCACACTTTCTAACAGTTCTTTATAATGAGGTTAGTATGGTTCTGTCATGACCATTAATGGAGATCTTACCTTTTCTCTGATCAGTTCCACCCAGCTACGCACTGAAAAAAAGGGAGGAAGAGTGGCTTTGAAGCACATTTAACCCACACAAGATTGTCACCCACTATTTCAATTACACTTATTTCCTAATTGAAAAGAGCCAAAGTTAGTTTTATGTGCGCATGCATTCGTGTGTGTCTCCTCTCACTCAGGCCCTGATTGCGCTGCACCCAGACAGGAGGTGGGGGGATGAGGCTGTAGGGAGGTCGAGTGGGGGCTGGGATAGGGGTCTCCTTCTGTTCCTCTTCGCTGTCCTCTTCCTCTGACTCCTCTGTGTTCTCATCCTCCTCATCCACCTCTGGCTCCTCTACAGGAAGAAAAGAAGGAAAACAGCTGATTCAACTTCCTGTCAATTTGAATTGTGAACTTTCATCTTTACATTGTATAAACAATGTGTGTACATTAGAGTATTAGTGTGCATTATGTGTGTGTGTTAGTGTGACTCCTACCTTCAGACTCCAGTTCCTCCAGACCTGATTTGACCACAGGCAGATTGGTTGTCTTGGTGACCGTTGTCATGGTGGTCTGCTGGGAGGCGATGCTTGTAGGGTTGGGTTCGGAGGTGGGCGGGGTTTCCTCTGGGTTCTGTATGGTCTCACTACCACCTAAATATAACCATCACGGCTGGATCATTATAGTGGATATAGTGAAGAATAACATCAACATCTAGTCCTTAGATACTACTGTAGAAACTTCTAGATCTAAATGGATCGGATGAGTGTCAGCAATATGGTGAAAAGATGAAGAGGACGAATGGAATAATAAGATTAATAAGAAAGAAGTCTCACCTGGCTGTTCTGTCTCTGAAGGGGGAGGGTCTATGGGTGGACCAGAGGGGCAGATAGGCTCAGAGATCTCAGCCCCGGATGTCTGCCATGGCGAAGTCCAATCTGGTAGCACCAGGGGTGGGACACGGGATGGCCCCGTGTCACCTGTGTCCACCTGGTCGAACTCCACCTCTGACAGTAGCATCCCCGTGGTAGCCATGGAGACAGACAGCTGTGAGTTGCTGGGCGCGAGAGAGGCTGTCGCTACCCCCGCCCCTTCAGGTGTGACATCATCAAAGGGCTCAAAGATGAGAGGGAGGTCCTCCGATGACATCGTGCCCTCTGTGGACGCGTCCTGCATGGGAGGGGCACTGGCATCGACGGCTGGTAGTTAAATACACACACACACACCGACAGATGTTGGGTCTGGACTCACTGATGGTCCATAGGCAATTCGTATTGGCTCAGTGACTGCTAGATATCAACCTGTGACTAGAAACATGATGGTATGTACTGGTGAAGAGAGAGGAGTTTTAGACCCACAGCTCTGCTTCCAGTTCTCAACTACATTCTAACTGCTCTGCTCACAAATAAAAAAGGTATAAATCCCATATCACATAACATAACCATGGAAGGAATCCACCATATGGTGCAGCTTTCTGGGACAGGTTATTCTTGTAATTGATGAAGATTCAATCAAAATGTTTATTTCTGCATCTCTTTCAGTCATTTTTTTTTTTTTTTTTTGACATGTTGAAAAGGGTGTTCCAAAAAGAAAATCCTTCCTTCTACATACTACACATCAAGGTAGCTTGGTTTCCCTTGTAGGGAAGCTTCATGTCCCCAAAGAGAAGCTGGAACACACACACACAAATATACGCACATACGTATATGTACATAAACGCACACGTCCCAGAGGGACGCTAACAGGCTGCCTGTAGCGCTAACAGACAATCCTTAGAGGGACGCCAGACAGGCAGGAACAGTCAGGAACACATATTGGCTGAGACAGACTCCTCTATTCTACTGCATCACACAGTAATAAACTGCCTGGCTGGCCATGCTAGTGCCTAGGTCTTTAATGTTCCTCTCTGATGGAGGGAGGGAGATAGAGATAAAGGGTGAGTGAATTCCCCAGACTTGTATAACAGTCCCTGTCATTGCTGTCTCCTGGCAGTCATGTGAGGTTTATTTCCACCGTCAGAAATAGAAAGTAATTAGACTGCTTCCCTGGAACCCTGCCTGCTAAGGTTCAAAGTGAAGCGTGAAAAACCAAGCATTCACCCCCCCCCCCCCCCCCCCCCCCCCCCCGATCATCAAAGGAGATCTCTGCAGCTAGACGTGTCACTTTCATTTCCCTTCCCTTTTTAATGAAACCCAGCGAAAGGCAAACAGGCAACCCGTGTAATGGAATTCTATGGTGTGACACATCAACAGCTAGAGCAGCACCTTACCTTGTTGTGTGGCAGAGTAAGTGTGTTGGTGTGTGCATGTGCAAAAACTCAACATAGAATGTGGCCCTCAAGTGCATCTGTAGAGTAGACTCACTCCAGGTGGCTGAGTTCCCAGTGGCTGTCTCTAACATATCCAGTATGTACTCATTGGACCATAGCATACTGCATACTCACCTCCATTTTGCTGTAGTGGTTCAGTCCAGAGGCTGTCAGGGTCATCCTGTCTGGAGGATCCTGTCAGGGCTGGTCCAAGGTCGGGCAGGAGGGGGTCTGGGAGAGCAAACGCTGTCTCTCCATCTTGGGGGTGTGGAGATGCAGGGCCAGCGGCCTCCAGACCACTAGGGGGCAGTGATGAATCGTCTCTGCTGGATCTCCATACTGACGGAGGGATGGAGGTCAATGGGGAGTTTGTAAGGATACTATGGGGAGATGAGGAGCTCGGTCTGGTCGTCTCTGTCTCCTGCCCCAGAAGAGGAGCTCCAAGGTCGGGAAAGCTCTCTCTGAGTTCCCCTTCCTTTCCTCCATGGAGATCTGGCCTCTCTTCCAGGATGAGGTCTCTTCTCTCCCCAGCAAGGTGCGTCCCTGTCTGGCTGTCTGGTTGTGGGGCTCTGGTTGCTGTGGAAGCACCATGTAGAGCAGCTCTGGGTGTTTTCATGGCCACCGTCATCCCTTGCCTCTCTCCTAGGGAAGCTATCATGGCCCCAGTGGTGACAGTAGGTACATCCTCCATAGGATCCTCTTCGGGCCCTACTTTCATCTCTTTGTCTGTGTAGAGTTCTGGAGCTTCTACAGGCAGTCTGTGAGTCTCCTTCCCCTCAAAGAAGCTCTCAGAGGCAGCCCCTGTCTCTGCCTCCCTCCCCTGGCTCTTAGCCCTTCCCGGTTCAGATATACCCTCATGACTGTCCACGTTCCGTGCCTGCGTCACCGGCTCTATCCCCCCTGGTTTGCGTCCCATCACATCAGGGCCAGTGCCTCCCCCTGCTCCAATATTCTCTGATAGGTCAGTCCAGCTGCCAGTCATATGTTCTGCCATCCCATAGGACAGTCTGTCGAGATCAGAGGGCCCAGATTGGACACTTGTTGATGTCACACTGACAGGTGTTGCTGGTGTTACACAGGGCTCTCCCTCCATTGGCTCCCCAGCTTGTCCATCACAGCCACTGTCCTGTGAGGCGGGTGCGCAGTCGTGGAGGGGCGGGACTGGGGTGCTGTAGACGCAGAGACAGACCCCTACCAATAGGAGGTGATGGAGAGTTGCAGGGAAGAGCATCTTTCCCATCTCTCACCACAAAGTAAACATGGAGACGTAGAGAAGCGTCGCAGTGGCTAGAAGGGGGTGGTCAGATGACGGGGGCAGGTATGGAGATGGTATGGCGATTCAGCTGAGGAAAGAATTTCACCACTTATTTATTGCTGAACTCTAACCTAAGATAACTGAGGCTGAGGATTATATTAGCTTTTGTGTAAGCCTTTCCTTTGATGTTGCTGTCTGGCAGTTTCGTGGAAAATGTGGACTTTTGAGCCCTCTCTCTGGTTGTTTTACTTCTACTCCATTCCTCTCCACACACACACACACACACCAGTGTTAATTTTGTGACTATTTTTTATACAGTATTACATTTAGTCTAGTCTTAGTCATTTTGATTAAAATATCATTAAGTCTTAATCACATTTTGTCATTTGAATAATGATTTAGTCTAGTTATTGTCAAAATGACGACAACAGTGGGCCAATCCAGTCAACTAAATGCCCTTTCATTGTAGTCACATCACATTTGTATTGCGTCATTAACCCTGCAGGGGTATTCAACTCTTACCCTACGAGGTCCAGAGCCTGCCGGATAATTAATTGCGCCCACCTAGTGTCCCAGGTCTAAATCATTCCCTGATTAGATGGGAATCATTTAAAAAGTTGAGTTTGAGGGATAAAGTACCAAAATGTGCACAAAAATACATAGCCTTGTCCTACCAACATATTTTTCTGAATAACATCCTATTCTCTTCTCAACAGCAGAAAAATGACAAACATACAGTATATAAGAATATGTAAGAATTATCTGTCCATGTAAATTCTCAAGGACAGAGACAGAGACAGAGACAGAGAGAGAGAGAGAGAGAGAGAGAGAGAGAGAGAGAGAGAGAGAGAGAGAGAGAGAGAGAGAGAGAGAGAGAGAGAGAGAGAGAGAGAGAGAGAGAGAGAGAGAGAGAGAGAGAGAGAGAGAGAGAGAGAGAGAGAGAGAGAGAGAGAGAGAGAGAGAGAGTGTGTGTGTGTATTGGCAAAGTAGTATGGGTTGCACATCAGTCACTCGGTCGCGTCATTGCCATTGTCATCCACGTTTCACTGACACCGCAGCCACATTGGTGTCCAACACTAGAACGGGGGCTAATGACTTTAAATGGGAGCTAATGACTGTTTCGCCCAGTGATGTGGGCGAGTCACTAAATTTTGAGTCCGAATCGAGTCCCCTGTGCGCGAGTCCATGTCCGAGTCACCAATGGTCGAGTCACGAGTCGGGTCACGAGTCCCTATAGCTAAAGTCCGAGTTCCTATATGTACAGTAGTCCTGATCCAAGTGCTCAAGTCTGAGTCACTTGGTCCCCATTAACGCAAAATACATTTTGGTTAGTTCTACAAAACATATTTCTATCTGAACATTCCAAAACGTTAAGTCCTGCTGAATGCGCCCTAGGTTGTTAGCTATAGCTAGCTAATGAGGTAAAATGACTGAACAAGATGTAGCCTAAACAAATGGTTAATGGTCCGGACCGCAAGTAGCCTAGTTTTAGAATTGGCCTGCAATATGCTTTATGAATGTAAAATGTGGCATACCAATACACGATAGAAAGAAAAAAAAACGTAGCGCCTGGCAATGAAATGCAGTGGAGAAAGTGAGAGGGTTGAACAAGATTACAAATCCAAAGACAGCCTTCTTTTCTATACTCAATGGAGAGAAAAACATAGCTACACTGTTGTTTTACTATTAAACTCAATGCTGCTATTGCTTTTAATTTCGTAAAGCAGCTTGTGTTTCTTAACCAGGCAAAGGGTAGCTAACGAGAAGGCTGGTGGGTGACTGGTTAGCTATGTGGAAGCAAGAGGGTAATTTGCGCGATGTGTATAATCGAAGGTGGAGCCTGTCTGTCTGTCTGCCCACACTCATCGCTTGCTCCCCCGCAGCTCACCAGCTGATGTGGGCTGTGTGTGCCGGGTATGGTGCGTCCTTCCCACTGCTGAACAGAACTGCGCTGTGCATCTGTGCTGCTAATATTACATATGTTATCACTGAAAAGCTCTCAATGTCTCCAAAAACTCTTGTCCAGTCCACTTAGTAGTCAGGTCACAGAGATAATTTTGTATCGTCTCATTTTAGTCTACTGAAATTAAAAATGTTTAGTTATAGTTTTTTCTGGGTCTATTTAGTCAGTTATAGTCTCGTCAATTGCCACTGAAAAACAAGTGTTTGACAAATATTTGTGTTACTATTTTTGTTGATGAAATTAACACTGACCCACACTCACACACACACACACACACAGTCAGTACAACCTGACACAGCAAACCCTTGCATTGTACTTTTAAAATAACTATAAATAGCAGGTTATCTCCAGAATGACTCAATCCTGTTCAGTTGGACTCTGCAGGTTAATATTTTTAAATAGATAATAACACGTTTCAGTTAGTGCACTTTCATATAAAATGTACCATACAAATAGATAATACCATTATAATAACAGTGTCACGTTCCTGACCTGTTTTCTGTTAGTTTTGTATGTGTTAGTTGGTCAGGACGTGAGTTTGGGTGGGCAGTCTATGTTTTCTGTTTCTATGTTGGTTTAATGGGTACCTGATATGGTTCTCAATTAGAGGCAGGTGGTTTTCATCTCCTCTGATTGAGAATCATATTAAGGTAGGTGTTTTCACATTGATTGTTGTGGGTGGTTGTCTCCTGTGTCTGTGTTTGTCGCGCCACACGGGACTGTCTCGGTTTGTTTGTTCGTTCGGTTTTGTGTAGTCTGTTTCCCTGTTCGTGCGTTCTTCGTGTTACATGTAAGTTCTTACGTTCAGGTCAGTCTACGTCGTTTTGTTGTTTTGTATCTTTTCAAGTGTTCTTCGTGTTTTCGGTTTATTTAATAAATATCATGTCAAATCGCAACGCTGCATTTTGGTTTAATCCCTGCTCCTCCTCTTCGGATGAAGAGGAAGAGGAACGCCGTTACAGAATCACCCACCGAATCAGAACCAAGCAGCGTATGTTCGAGCAGTGGAATACACAGGACTACTGGACTTGGGAGGACGAGCTGGATGGTAAAGGTCCATGGGCACAGCCGGGAGAATATCGCCGTCCCAAAGCTGAGCTGGAGGCAGCGAAAGCAGAGAGGCGGCGATATGAGGAGGCAGCAAGGAGATGTGGCTGGAAGCCGGAGAATCAAGCTCAAGACCGGAGATATGAAGGTACGCGGCTAGCAAGGAAGCCCGAGAAGAAACCCCAAAAATTTCTTGGGGGGGGGGGGGCTAAGAGGTAGTGGTCCAAGGGCAGGTAGGAGACCTGCGCCCACTTCCCAGGCTAACCGTGGAGAGCGGGAGTACGGGCAGACACCGTGTTACGCAGTAGAGCGCACGGTGTCTCCTGTACGTGTTCATAGCCCGTGTTCATAGCCCGGTGCGGGTTATTCCACCTCCCCGCACTGGTAGGGCTAGATTGAGCGTTGGGCCGGCTTACATGGCACCAGCCTTACGCATGGTGTCCCCGGTTCGCCTACATAGCCCGGTGCGGGTTATTCCACCTCCCCGCACTGGTCGGGCGACGGGGAGCATTCAACCAGGTAAGGTTGGGCAGGCTCAATGCTCAAGGGAGCCAGTACGCCTGCACGGTCCGGTATTTCCGGCGCCACCTTCCCGCCCCAGCCCAGTACCACCAGTGCCTACACCACGCACCAGGCTTCCAGTGCATTTCCAGAGCCCTGTTCCTCCTCCACGCACTCTCCCTATGGTGCGTGTCTCCAGCCCAGTGCCTCCAGTTCCGGCACCACGCACTAAGCCACCTGTGCGTCTCCAGAGCCCTGTACACACTGTTCCTTCTCCCCGTACTCGTCCTGATGTGCGTGCCCTCAGCCCGGTACCACCAGTTCCGGTACCACGCACCAGGCCCAAGGTACGCTTTGAGAATTCAGTGTGCCCTGTCCCTGCTCCCCGCACTAGCCTGAAGGTGCGTGTCCTTAGCCCGGTGCCTCCAGTTCCGGCACCACGCACCAGGCCTACAGTGCGCCTCAGTCGGCTAGAGTCTGTAGTCTGCCCAACGCCGTCTGAGCCATCCGTCTCCTCAGCGCCATCTGAGCCATCCGTCTCCCCAGCGCCATCTGAGCCATCCGTCTCCCCAGCGCCATCTGAGCCATCCGTCTCCCCAGCGCCGTCTGAGCCATCCGTCTCCCCAGCGCCGTCTGAGCCATCCGTCTCCCCAGCGCCGTCTGAGCCATCCGTCTGCCCAGTGCCGTCTGAGCCATCCGTCTGTCCCGAGCCATTAGAGCCGCCCGTCTGTCCCGAGCCGTCAGAGCCGTTCGTCAGTCAGGAGCCGCTAGAGCCATTCGTCAGACAGGATCTGCCAGAGCCGCCAACCAGACAGGATCTGCCAGAGCCGCCAACCAGACAGGATCTGCCAGAGTCGCCAACCAGACAGGATCTGCCAGAGCCGCCAACCAGACAGGATCTGCCAGAGCCGCCAACCAGACAGGATCTGCCAGAGCCGCCAACCAGACAGGATCTGCCAGAGCCGCCAACCAGACAGGATCTGCCAGAGCCGCCAACCAGACAGGATCTGCCAGAGCCGCCAACCAGACAGGATCTGCCAGAGCCGCCAACCAGACAGGATCTGCCAGAGCCGCCAGTGAGCCATGAGCGTCCAGAGCCGTCAGCCAGCCATGAGCGTCCAGAGCCGTCAGCCAGCCATGAGCGTCCAGAGCCGTCAGCCAGCCATGAGCGTCCAGAGCCGTCAGCCAGCCATGAGCGTCCAGAGCCGTCAGCCAGCCATGAGCGTCCAGAGCCGTCAGCCAGCCATGAGCGTCCAGAGCCGTCAGCCAGCCATGAGCGTCCAGAGCCGTCAGCCAGCCATGAGCGTCGAGAGCCGTCAGCCAGCCATGAGCGTCGAGAGCCGTCAGCCAGCCATGAGCGTCCAGAGCCGTCAGCCAGCCATGAGCGTCGAGAGCCGTCAGCCAGCCATGAGCGTCGAGAGCCGTCAGCCAGCCATGAGCGTCGAGAGCCGTCAGCCAGCCATGAGCGTCGAGAGCCGTCAGCCAGCCATGAGCGTCGAGAGCCGTCAGCCAGCCATGAGCGTCGAGAGCCGTCAGCCAGCCATGAGCGTCCAGAGCCGTCAGCCAGTCATGAGCTGCCATTTATCCAGAACTGCCCCTCAGTCCAGAGCTGTCTCTCTGTCCGGAGCTGCCCTTCAGTCCGGAGTTGCCCCTCTATCCTGAGCTACCTCTCTATCCTGACCTACCTCTCTGTCCTGAGCTATCTCTACCTTATCCTGGTGCTGCCCCTTATCTTAAGGTTACCCTTTAAATTAAGTGGGTGTAAAATGAGGGTGGTCATTCTAAGGGGGAGACGTAAGCTGGGATTGACTATGGTGGGGTGGGGACCTCGCCCAGAGCCTGAGCCACCACCGTGGTCAGATGCCCACCCAGACCCTCCCCTAGACTTTGTGCTGGTGCGCCCGGAGTTCGCACCTTGAGGGGGGGGTTATGTCACGTTCCTGACCTGTTTTCTGTTAGTTTTGTATGTGTTAGTTGGTCAGGACGTGAGTTTGGGTGGGCAGTCTATGTTTTCTGTTTCTATGTTGGTTTAATGGGTACCTGATATGGTTCTCAATTAGAGGCAGGTGGTTTTCATCTCCTCTGATTGAGAATCATATTAAGGTAGGTGTTTTCACATTGATTGTTGTGGGTGGTTGTCTCCTGTGTCTGTGTTTGTCGCGCCACACGGGACTGTCTCGGTTTGTTTGTTCGTTCGGTTTTGTGTAGTCTGTTTCCCTGTTCGTGCGTTCTTCGTGTTACATGTAAGTTCTTACGTTCAGGTCAGTCTACGTCGTTTTGTTGTTTTGTATCTTTTCAAGTGTTCTTCGTGTTTTCGGTTTATTTAATAAATATCATGTCAAATCGCAACGCTGCATTTTGGTTTAATCCCTGCTCCTCCTCTTCGGAGGAAGAGGAACGCCGTTACAAACAGAAAGAACACATTCAAATATCAAGTGAGGAAGAGACTAGGACACTGCACAAATACTTTGGTAATCTGCAAGGGGCATTTTTCTTGGCAAATGGAGTTGACTTGTAAACAGAGAATTCTGTTCCCATTGGGTTGCCTGGAAGACACCCTGCCCCTGTGTTGCTGCAGTGTGTCAGCAGCCTGGTCTCATAGACTAGACGTAACAAAGTAAATGTAAATCCGGTTCAGTCAAATTACTATGATATGTTACGTTTGGTATGGTTACATAAGATAAAAAGTTACTTAAGGCAAAAACTAAAGAAAGTTGGTTGGTCGGAGTGGGCGTGGGTTTATAATCCAAAAGTCTAGCAACAAAAAGGTTGTGTGTCAAATCTCATCACTGCCAACTTCAGCATTTTAGACAATTAGCACATTTCCAACAACTTACTACTTTTTAGCTACTTTGCAACTACTTAGCATGTTAGCTAACCTTTCCCCTAACCTTAACCCTTTTAGCTAACCCTTCCCCTAACCCTAACCCTAACCTTAATAACCCTTTAACCTAACTCCTAACCCTAAGTTTAACACTAACCCTTAACCCCAACCCCTAGTCTAGCTAATGTTAGCCACCTAGCATATTCCTAACATATCATACGAATTGTAATTTGTAACATATACTAAATGGATTATAGCCATCCAAAAATGAATACATACCATACAAAACACAACATATCATACTAAATGGAGAGGTCTGATTTACGTACACAATAATACAAAAGGCTCTGAGAGCAGGTTGGTGTCAGACAGGCGTTTCACAGACATCAACGTCAAACCCTGACACACATACACACACACACATACACACACACAAACACACACATTTGATATTTTAGTAACATGTGTGCTTATCCAGAGCGACTTCCAGTTAGTGCATTGTACACACACACACACACACACACACACACACACACACAAACGCACCTTCTTACTCTAACAAACACTACCGACCCCAGCTGACCATCACTAATCAATGTACTCAACAAGAGTCAAGAGAGCCGCCTGCTGCTTGACACCCACAATACCAGTTATGAACCAATTCTGAGGATTAAAATAGACCTCCATCCGGTAAACAAACATCATCATCCAGACCCACACCACGCCACGCCACTGCGGCGCAGGCATAAACCGCTTTAGTGTACAGATTCATGGCCAAGAGATCTAAGTAGCCTAGTCTTCTAGTGCATTAAAATCCGTGTATTCATATGTGCGTGTGTGACTATGCCACATCGGCTACAGTAGAGACGGTGCTTCTCATCTTAGAAGCCTGTCATGAACCATATTGTTCTATCAATAGATCATGTTTTACATTTTAAACAAATCGAAACAAATGGGTTATGTTAGATGAAAAGTCATTAAAAAAAGATGCACTGTATAATGCATTGTCCTTACCTGCCGGAGTCGTAGACGGGAATGATGTTCACCTCATTGCACAGGGCGGTATGTATTTCTCCCCAGCCTTTCCTTTAAACAACGGGTTGTATATTACAACTGAACCAATATCATATCAATAAGCTGCCAATATCGATCCGGAAGCAAGCTTAAGGAATAGCCTCGTCTTTATTAATGTGCTGATCACACAATGTAGGCTACGCTACGGAGTGCGTGTGCATGCGCGCCTCAACTGGCAGAGTGCTTCGATCTGCTCTGTGATTGAGCGCGTGTAGAGATATGATTTATGAAGAACATTCAGTAATATTTTATGTCCAATGCGTTGCATAACAGGCAATTGTTTTAGTGTGGGGAAATGTTTTCAAATTCTATTTGAACCTCAGATTTTGTTTTTCCCGAGGTGGTGCTGAATGGACAGCTCCTTGGTTCTAAAACCTGTGTTATAATAATAATAATGTTGTGTTGGGTGTCTTAGAAAGTTACCTTCCCTATAGCAATTAATTAATTAATTGAAGATAAATGTGAAATCTAAAAATTTAAGTAAATTACATGAAAGTTGATCTGCTTATTTATTATGTCGGACTACCTGTCTCTAGTCGATGCATCACTTCATGGCAAATAAAGAAACCACCGAATTTCTCTCCTTTCATCCTTTCATGTCTACTCTTGAACGATCTATAAGAACATGAAATTGATTGCATAAAATATTGCCCAAACAATTTCATGTTCTTTATAGATCGTTCAAATTCTCAGTCCATATCTAGTGTGTAAAAATGACTTCTATAAATATTTGGATATGACTAGTATAGACCGTGATGTATTTTTATTTTGCGTTTGATTTATAACATACAAGTATAATTGCATAAACTATTTTACAGCAGGGACAAAATATTTTTAATCAGGCGAGTTCATCAGACGTTATTCCTCAAACTGAAAGAAAGGACCCTGCCAAGCCCAGCAATTTATTTGCGTTTGCATGTTGTATATCGGAAACGATTAAGTGAATATAAAATATAAAATGCCCTTGTTTGAAGGGTTGGGGAGTGGAGGGGAAAAAACTGCAGTCGTCATTGATTTAGGAGCAGCTTACACAAAGTAAGTATTTAGCTAGCTAGATATGTCGTTAACTAGCAGAGCTAACGTTTACATGCTAACAACATTGGCCACTACCAGTCACACATGCTAAGTACTGAACATCAGAAGTTTAAGCAAATATAAACCGACTATCCAATGTTTAAAGCAAGTTATTTAGTTGGTCACAATGTGTTAAATATGTGTTTAGCTGAAAAAGGGCTAGCAATATTAACGAAAGCTAGCTGGCTAATGTTAGCTAGCTAGCAATGTAAGGAACAGCAGCAGTCTAGTGCCTGGGCTGGGGAAGATCATATGAGAATCAGACACACATTGGGACACACTAAGGACCTTTACTCATTAAATCCACATTCATTGGCATTGAGTACTGTCTGACAACTGTCAATGATTTCACTCATCACAAACTAAATGGTTTTGTATGATGATGCAGGTGTGGCTTTGCTGGAGAAACGGGGCCCAGGTTCATCATTCCTAGTGAGATACAGAAGCCGGGACAACAGCAGGTGAGTGAGTTAGTGAGCGAATTAATGAATAACTAGTGCTCTTTAACTTATGGACAGGCATTATTGAAATCGACAGCCTCTTCTCTCTCTCTGTGTGTGTGTGTGTGTGTTTGTGTGTGTGTGTGTGTGTGTGTGTGTGTGTGTGTGTGTGTGTGTGTGTGTGTGTGTGTGTGTGTGTGTGTGTGAGAGAAATAATAACTAGTGGTCTTTAAAGTGGAACTGACAGCGTTTTAACTACTTTTCAGATATGAAACAAACAGACAATCATAATATCAGTAAAATATATAAAATTCCCAGATTATGCTACAAAACCAACTTTATAAAAGGTTTTTCCATGACGTACACTAAGGCATTGTTAGCAGAATAGATGGATGCAGTTCAGTGCATGATTAATATAATTCACCAATACATTACTTGGTGGTCCAAAAAATATTGTTATCAGGTTGTAAATCCCAGCTGGCCTTGTACATTGTTTGCTGCCTCCACCCGGGATGCACTGATTCTGTTTCACTTACTCAATATTTTTGACAAAAATGGACGAATGTAACTAAGACTGGGAATGTCAATACAATCAAACTAGCAAGGGCAATGATCATAAGTAAGTCATGACATGGCTAATAGGCATGGGTATCTATTTATGTAGCAAGATAAAAACACAGAGCCTAACTTTAGCTAGCTAGCTTGCTGCTAGGAGGATACCATGTCATTGGAGGGGTGTGTGAGTGACTTCTCCCACTCATTGTTTTTCGGTGGCTATACACAGCTAGAGATGCAGGTATCATTTTGTTAGCTAGCAAGAACCTGAATGACTGTATTATACAGTTAGCATATCTCTTGCGTTCACAAATTCACTCTGGCTAGCTACTCCGATTTCAGAGCACTCTCACCTGTGTGCCAGAGCGCAGAATAACTGTTTAATTTACAAACATGCAACATCTGCTGAGTCACGAACGCTCTAGATTTAGTATTTTTTAGGGTCCCCATAGCTGATGCTTTTGCAACAGCTAACTCTTCCTGGGGTCTACATGAAACATGACATAATACATAGTAGGGAACATTATTAGTCAAGGACTGAAATACATTTTATAATGTCACACACAGCCTACATATCAGTACATACACACAATATCTAGGTCTAATACATAGTACAGTACAAATTACAATACAATATATATAAAATTGCTCTCTTCACAGTCCCCTTTGTGCAGTAAGGTGTTCTATTATCTGTTTTTTTAAACTGGTTTTATTGCTAGCTTGCATTACCTGGGGTGGTGGAGAGTTCCATGTAGTCATGGCTCTATTTAATACTGTGCGTTTTCCAGCCTTTGTTCTGGACCTGGGGACTATGAAGAGACCTCTGGTTGCATGTCTTGTGTTGTGTGCCAACTGCTTGAACAGACAGTTCGGTACCTTCAACACGTCAATACCTCGCACAAAGACCAATAGTGATTGGTCTCTCCTCAACTTTGAGCCAGGAGTGACTGACATGCATGACACTTTTCCTCCGTGTTGCTTTGTTCTAGACCAGGTATTCCCACAATGCACAATGCCGTCGGGGGTACGCCAAATAAAAATGCGATTCACATTTTTATATATATATATATATATATAAAACTTATTTTTTTCACATTTTCATACAGTCCATTTATATTTTCCAACGGGGCTATACATTTGGGTGAGTTTTTTTCTCTCACCTAAGTAGCCTCTTTTCACTGCCAAAAAGAAAATTAAACCATCTAGTGTTCAGCGAAATAACAACACAATGTCAAATACAGGTAGCCTAGTCAAATAATTAACATCCACTTACATCAACCGTTACTCTCTCGCGGGAATTCCACTAACGGTCCGTATGTAGCCAAAAGTAGCTGCTGCTCATTCCGTTTGCTCGAAAATTGATAAATGGTATTTAAAAAAAAAAAAAAAAAAAAAAAGTTCCTGCTACTACTACGACACAAATTGTTCTGCTTCCACGAGCACATTCAATGCTAGCATCAGTAATTCTACATTTGTTGTTAGCCCAGCTAGCATGGACACTGACAGTTGTGAATCTGATGCAGCTGAAGAGCTGCTGCCCCCTTACACGGGAAAGCAGCAAAAAAAAGACAGGGACGTTGGACCATCGAAGAGGCGCAAATATTATGAGAACTACAGTGATTTGGGGTTCACTTATATTGGGAGTAGTGTCTTTCCTCAGCCACAGTGTGTTATATGTGCGAAAGTACTATCTCACAACTTGATGAAACCTTCACACAAATTTTTTTTGAGCAAGAATTAAGACGACTTTCGAGTAGTAAGACATGTATAAAAGCAACAGATACCATTAATAAGAAGGGGCTAGAAGCGTCTTATATGGTGAGCTACCGAGTGGTTAGGACAGGCAAGTCCCATACTATTGTGGAGGACTTAATTATTCCTGCTGCTGCGGATATGGCTGGGGGGAAAGGCCAAAAAAACGAATGCCTTCATCAAACAACACTGTTTCATGACGCATCAGTGACATGGCAGGAGATGTTTTGAAACAATTACTGCTTCGCATACAAGCCAGTGAATTCTATGCGTTACAGCTGGATGAGTCAACAGACGTAGCAGGCCTGGCACAGCTCCTGGTATATGTCCGTTACGTTTATGGGGGGTCAATTAAGGAAGATATCCGCTTCTGCAAACCACTGGAAGTCAGTACAACAGGAGAGGATATTTTTAAAGTACTGGACAGCTTTGTGACATCAGATGGACTTTGGTGGTAAAGATGTGTTGGTATCTGTAATGATGGCGCAAAAGCCATGACAGGGAGACATAGTGGAGTGGTAACGTGCGTGCAAGCAGTTGCTCCCGACACCACTTGGGTACACTGCAGCATCCACCGAGAAGCTCTTGCTGCCAAGGGAATGCCTGACAGCTTGAAAGATGTTTTGGACACTACAGTGAAAATGGTTAACTTTGTTAAAGCAAGGCCCCTGAACTTGTGTATTTTCTGCACTATGCAATGATATGGACAGCGACCATGTAACACTTTTACAACATACAGTTAGTTGTACACTGGTTATCAAGGGGCAAAGTATTAACACGTTTTTTTAAAATTGAGAGACGAGCTTAAAGTTTTCTTTACTGACCATATTTTTCAGTTGTCTGACCGCTTGCATGATGACGAGTTTCTCACACGACTGGCCTATCTGGGTGATGTTTTTTCTCGCCTGAATGACCTGAATCTAGGATTACAGGGACTCTCCGCAACTATATTCAATGTGTGGGACAAAATTGAGGCTATGATTAAGAAGTTGGAGCTCTTCTGTTTGCATTAAGGACAACACACAGGTCTTTCCATCATCGTATCATTTTTTTGTGTGCAAATGAACTCAAGCTTACGGACAATGTCAAATGTGATATAGAGAAGCACCTGAGTGAGTTTGGGTGCCCAATTACTTTATTTATTTATTTCACCTTTATTTAACCAGGTAGGCTAGTTGAGAACAAGTTCTCATTTGCAACTGCGACCTGGCCAAGATAAAGCATAGCAATTCGACACATACAACAACACAGAGTTACACATGGAATAAACAAAACATAGTCAATAATACAGTAGAAAAAAAGAAAACAAAAATTATATATACAGTGAGTGCAAATGAGGTAAGATAAGGGAGTTAAGGCAATAAATAGGCCATGGTGGCAAAGTAATTACAATATAGGATAGGGGGCAGCATTTTCACGTTTGGATGAAAAGCATACCCAAATTCAACTGCCAGCTACTCATCCCCAAAAGATAAGATATGCATATTGTTTGTAAATTTGGATAGAAAACACTCTGAAGTTTCTAAAACTGTTTGAATCATGTTTGTGAGTATAACATAACTTATTTAGCAGGCGAAACCCCGAGGACAAACCATTCAGATTTTTTTTTTTTAGGTCACTCTCTTTTCAATGGATTTTCATTGGGAATACAGATTTCTAATTGACCTTCTTGCAGTTCCTACAGCTTCCACTGGATGTCAACAGTCTTTAGAAATTAATTGAGGGTTTTTCCTTTGTGTAATGAAGAAGTACGGCCATTTTAAATCAGGGTCACTTGAAGTGTCCTGTTAGATAGAGGCGCGTGACCAGAAAGCATGCTACAGATTGTTTTAATCCTGCATTGAACACAGATCATCCCGTCTTCAATTTTATCGATTATTTACGTTAAAAAATACCGTAAGTTGTATTACAAAAGTAGTTTGAAATGTTTTGGCAAAGTTTACAGGTAACTTTTGAGATATTTTGTAGTCATGTTTCACGAGTTGGAACCGGTGTTTTTCTGGATCAAACGCGCCAAATAAATGGACATTTTGGATATATATCGACGGAATTAATCGAACAAAAGGACAATTTCTGATGTTTATGGGACATATTGGAGTGCCAACAACAACAGCTCGTCAAAGGTAAGGCATGAATTATATTTTTATTTCTGCGTTTTGTGTTGCGCCTGCAGGGTTGAAATATGCTTATCTCTCTTTGTTTACAATGGTGCTAACTCAGATAATAGCATCGTTTGCTTTCGCCGAAAAGCCTATTTGAATTCTGACATGTCGGCTGGATTCACAACCAGTGTAGCTTTAATTTGGTATCTTTCATGTGTGATTTAATGAAAGTTTGATTTTTATAGTATTTTATTTGAATTTGGCGCACTGCATTTTCTCTGGCTTTTGGCCAAGTGAGACAGTAGCGTCCCGCCTAAACTCAGATTTTTGGATATAAATATGAACTTTACCAAACAAAACATACATGTATTGTGTAACATGAAGTCCTATGAGTGTCATTTGATGAAGATCATCAAATGTTAGTGATTAATTTTAACTCTATTTTTGCTTTTTGTTACTCCTCTCTTTGGCTGGAAAAATGGCTATGTTTTTCTGTGGCTATGTACTGAGCTAACATAATCGCAAGGTGTGCTTTCGCCGTAAATCCTTTTTGAAATCAGACACTTTGGCTGGATTAACGAGAAGTTTATCTTTAAAATGGTGTATAATACTTGTATGTTTGAGGAATTTTAATTGTGAGATTTCTGTTGTTTTGAACTTGGCGTCCTGCAATTTCACTGGCTGTTGGTTAGGTGGGACGCTACTGTCCCACATATCCCAGAGAAGTTAAACACTGGAATGGTAGATGTGCAGAAGATGAATGTGCAAGTAGAGATACTGGGGTGCAAAGGAGCAAAATAAATAAATACAGTATGGGGATGAGGTAGATAGATGGGCTGTTTACAGATGGGCTATGTACAGGTGCAGTGATCTGTGAGCTGCTCTGACAGCTGGTGCTTAAAGCTAGTGAGGGAGATGAGTCCCCAGCTTCAGTGATTTTTGCAGTTCATTCCAGTCATTGGCAGCAGAGAACTGGAAGGAAAGGCGGCCAAAGGAGGAATTGGCTTTGGGTGTGACTAGTGAGATCTACCTGCTGGAGCGCGTGGGTGGGTGGTGGCTGCTGCTATGGTGACCAGTGAGCTGAGATAAGGCGGGGCTTTACCTAGCAGAGACTTGTAGATGACCTGGAGCCAGTGGGTTTGGCGACGAGTATGAAACTAGGGCCAGCCAACGAGAGCATACAGGTCGCAATGGTGGGTAGTATATGGGGCTTTGGTGACAAAATGGATGGCACTGTGATAGACTGCATCCAATTTGTTGAGTAGAGTGTTGGAGGCTATTTTATAGATGACATCGCCGAAGTCGAGGATCGGTAGGAAGGTCAGTTCTACGAGGGTATGTTTGGAGCATGAGTGAAGGATGCTTTGTTGCGAAATAGGAAGCCAATTCTAGATTTAATTTTGGATTGGAGATGCTTAATGTGAGTCTGGAAGGAGAGTTTAAAGTCTAACCAGACACCTTGGTATTTGTAGTTGTCCATGTATTCTAAGTCAGAGCCGTCCAGAGTAGTGATGCTGGACGGGCGGGCAGGTGCGGGCAGTGATCGATTGAATAGCATGCATTTAGTTTTACTTGCATTTAAGAGCAGTTGGAGGCCACGGAAGGAGAGTTGTATGGCATTGAAGCTCGTCTAGAGGTTAGTTAACACAGTGTCCAAAGAGGGGCCAGAAGTATACAGAATGGTGTCGTCTGCGTAGAGGTGGATCAGAGAATCACCAGCAGCAAGAGCGACATCATTGATGTATACAGAGAAGCGAGTCGGCCCGAGAATTGAACCCTGTGGCACCCCCATAGAGACTGCCAGAGGTCCAGACAACAGGCCCTCCGATTTGACACACTGAACTCTATCAGAGAAGTAGTTGGTAAACCAGGCGAGGCAATCATTTGAGAAACCAAGGCTGTCGAGTCTGCTAATAAGAATGTGGTGATTGACAGAGTTTAAAGCCTTGGCCAGGTCGTTGAATACGGCTGCACAGTAATGTCTCTTATCGATGGCAGTTATGATATCGTTTAGGACCTTGAGCGTGGCTAAGGTGCACCCATGACCAGCTCTGAAACCAGATTGCATAGCGGAGAAGGTACGGTGGGATTCGAAATGGTCGGTAATCTGTTTGTTAACTTGGCTTTCGAAGACCTTAGAAAGACAGGGTAGGATAGATATAGGTTTGTAGCAGTTTGGGTCTAGAGTGTCTCCCCCTTTGGAGAGGGGGATAACCTTGGCAGCTTTCCAATCTTTGGGATCTCAGACGATGCAAAAGAGAGGTTGAACAGGCTAGTAATAGGGGTTGCAACAATTTTGACAGATAATTTTAGAAAGAGAGCGTTCAGATTGTCTAGCTCGGCTGATGTGTAAGGGTCCAGATTTTGCAGCTCTTTCAGAACATCAGCTATCTGGATTTTGGTAAAGGAGAAATGGTGGGGGCTTGGGCGGGTTGCTGTGGTGGGTGCCGGGCAGTTGACCGGGGTAGGGGTGGCCAGCCAGGTGGAAAGCATGGCCAGCCGAACAGAAATGCTTATTGAAATGTTCAATTATAGTGGATTTATCGGTGGTAACAGTGTTTCCTAGCCTCAGAGCAGTGGGTAGCTGGGAGGAGGTGCTCTTATTCTCCATGGACTTTAGTGTCCCAGAACTTTTTTGAGTTTGTACTACAGGATGCAAATTTCTGTTTGAAAAAGCTAACCTTAGTTTTCCTAACTGCCTGTGTATATTTGTTCCTAAGTTCCCTGAAAATGAAATGAATGAAATGCACAAAGAAGATAGAATATACAAAATCAAATCCGATAGTCGTCAAGGCATCGATGAGTGAAAGAAAAAAAAAATAGCTTAATGAATGAATGATTCAGTTGCTAAGTAAGCAGTCGTGGTTTCTCAAACCAAAAAGAGAGAAAGAGAAGTACTGAAGTAATAAAATAAAAAAAATCATCAAGGCTTAATGTACAATATTGTAACATTTAAAATGAAATGAATGCTAATGAATCAAGGACTATATCTATTCCTAGTTACATTTTTGAAATAAGCATGCTTATTTAAGATGGTGAGGAAGGCACTTTTAAAGAATAACCAGGCGTCCTCTACTGACGGGATGAGGTCAATGTCATTCCAGGATACCCCGGCCAGATCGATTAGAAAGGCCTGCTCGCAGAAGTGTTTTAGGGAGCGTTTGATAGTGATGAGGGGTGGTCGTTTGACCGCAGACCCATTACGGATGCAAGTAATGAGGCAGTGATCGCTGAGATCTTGATTGAAAACAGCAAAGGTGTATTTGGAGGGCGAGTTAGTTAGGATGATATCTATGAGGGTGCCCGTGTTTACAGATTTGGGGTTGTACCTGGTAGGTTCATTGATAATTTGTGTGAGATTGAGGGCATCAAGCTTAGATTGTAGGATGGCCGGGGTGTTAAGCATGTCCCAGTTTAGGTCACCTAGTAGCACGAGCACAGAAGATAGATGGGGGGCAATCAATTCACATATGGTGTCGAGGGCACAGCTGGGGGCAGAGGGTTGTCTGTAGCAAGCTGCAACGGTGAGAGACTTGTTTTTGGAAAGGTGAATTTTTAGAAGTACAAGCTCGAATTGTTTGGGTACAGACCTGGATAGTAAGACAGAACTCTGCAGGCTATCTTTGCAGTAGATTGCAACACCGCCCCCTTTGGCAGTTCTATCTTGGCGGGAAATGTTATAGTTAGGGATGGAAATTTCAGGGTTTTTGGTGGTTTTCCTATGCCAGGATTCAGACACGACTAAGACATCCAGGATGGCAGAGTGTGCTAAAGCAGTGAGTAAAACAAACTTAGGGAGTAGGCTTCTAATGTTAACATGCATGAAACCAAGGCTTTTACGGTTACAGAAGTCAACAAATGAGAGCACCTGGGGAGTGGGAGTGGAGCTAGGCACTGCAGGACCCGGATTAACCTCTACATCACCAGAGGAGAAGTAGGATAAGGGTACGACTAAAGGCTATACGAACTGGCCATCTAGCACATTCGGAACAGAGAGTAAAAGGAGCAGGTTTCTGGGCACGATAGCATAGATTCAAGGCATAGTGTACAGACAAAGGTAAGGTAGTATGTGAGTACATTGGAGGTAAACCTAGGCATTGAGTAATGATGAGAGAGATATAGTCTCTAGAGACGTTTAAACCAGGTGATGTCATCGCATATGTAGGAGGAGGAACAACATGGTTGGTTAAGGCATATTGAGCAGGGCTAGAGGCTCTACAGTGAAATAAGACAGTAATCACTAACCAGGACAGTAATGGACGAGGCATATTGATATTAGAGAGGCATGCGTAGCCAAGTGATCATATGGGTCCAGTGAGTGGTTGAGCTGGCTGGGGACAGCTAGCAGGCCGGGGCTATCAGTTAGTAGTCCGGGACTAACAAGCTAGCAGTTGGCAGACCGGGGCTAGCAAGCTAGCAGACTGTGGCTAGCAAGTTAGCAGAAGGGCCTTTGGGGGACATTGCGATGGAGGTAAGTCTGTTTTTGCCTCTTCGTGCGGTGACATTGATAGACCAGTCGTGGATTAGTAGGGTTCCAAGTAGCTCTAGGTAGCTAGCTGGCCGCGGTTAGCAGAATGGGCCTTCAGCGGACGTCGCGCCTGAGGGGCCTGTTGGAATCCTCAGGCAGATTATGTTGGTATTCCAGCCGTAGAGGATCGGCGGGATTCCTTGCCCCGTACCGGCAGTAGAAGGGGTCCGGATATTGTAGCCCAGGAGTTGGCTTCGGTGGTAGCCCAGGAGCCCTAGCCGGGCTAGCTTCAGGCTAATTGGTGCTTTCTCCGGTATGGAAACGTTAGCCAGGACTAGTCACCCGGGATTGCGGTTAGCTAGTTGCAAAGATCCAGATGAAAATGTTCAGAGTTTGCGGTAGGAATCCGGGGATATGGAGAAAAGAAAATAGGTCCGTTATGCTCTGGTTTGAGTCACGTTGTACGAACTGGCGAGAGCTTTCCGAGCTAAAGGTTAGCTGATGACCGCTAGCAGTGGTTTGCTGACTGATAGCTGGTAGCTAGTTAGCTGGCTAGCTTCAGTTGAGGGATTCCAGATCCGAAGTAAATAGAAATACTTTAGAAAAAACAGATCCATGCCACATTGGGTGAGGCGGGTTGCAGGAGAGTATTTAGAAGTTGATGTTTAGGAAAATATTTTTAAAAGATATACAAAGAAAAATATATAAAAAGATATATACAAGGGACACAACAGGACAAAGACAAAGATGTCTGACTGCTACGCCATCTTGGAATGAGCCAGGTACTTTCCCGAAATGGATGACACAAACAACTGGATTCGTAATCCCTATCATGCCCTGCCTCCAGTCCACTTATTGATATCTGAACAAGAGAGCCTCATCGAAATTGCAACAAGCGGTTCTGTGAAAATTGAATTTAATCAGAAGCCACTGCCAGATTTCTGGATTGGGCTGCACTCAGAGTGTCCTGCCTTGGCAAATCGGCTGTTAACTTCTCTAGGGTAGGTGAGACGCTAACGTCCCACCAGGCCAACATCCGGTGAAACTGCAGAGAGCTAACATTTTAAATACACCATTCGTTGTATTAAACATTCTTGTAAATACATGTATCTTACATCATTTAAAAGATGAACGTCTTATTAATCCAGCCGCTGTGTCAGATTTCAAAAAGGTTTACAGCAAAAGCAAACATGCGATTTTCTGAGGACGGCGCCCCACACACACAAGTATTACTAGCATTTTCCAACCAAGCATTAGCGTCACGAAAGTCAGAAATAACAATAAAATAAATCGCTTACCATTGAAGATCTTCCTCTGGTGGCAATGCCAAGTGTCCTAACTACATAGTGAATGTTCATTTTGTTTGATAAAATCTATTTTTATAGCCTAACACGAAACATTTGTAAACCGGTTGCGTCGTGATTTCCCTCTCATTCAACTTTGGACGAAGCGTTCGTGGTAATTACACACACTAAACAAACGTTTATCCAGTCATGGTTGATTTCATTGCAATCCTCTGGTTGTTACTAACACAACCATACATGATGGCTCTTTTCCCGGGACGTATTGACCGAAACAAACCGATTTGAAGACACCAATCAATGACCTCATTGCGCACCAATGGTA
The DNA here is from genome assembly GCF_016432855.1 of Salvelinus namaycush. Lineage (NCBI taxonomy): Eukaryota > Metazoa > Chordata > Actinopteri > Salmoniformes > Salmonidae > Salvelinus > Salvelinus namaycush. Next base: position 22,974,183 of record NC_052330.1, on the reverse strand, counting down.
GGACCGGTCTATCGTTGATTGACTGTATTTTGGCCCAATGACCACTGATCATCTTGAAATCTAGCTTGGAAGATAGCCAATGAGCTGAGGTAAACGGCAATATGTAATGGTTATATGTTTGAAGACCAGACTTTGTCGTAAACTCTGGCGTAAAAGAGGTTCATTCGCCATTGCAAATCCTACTTGACGGAGCCACGAGTGTTACGCATAGCAGTACATATTCAATAGCATTTTCAACAAGTTTATATATTTAAATTATGGCGAATAAATCAGGAAAAGCTAAAACAAAGTCTAGGTATACAGATTTAACCCAAATTATAGAGGAAATTGATAGAGACAGCCCCCCATCTCACAGCTAGCCTTCAGGGAGCTGCTCATCCAGGAAAGTTCACTGCAGCACCTTCTGCTCCGTCAACCAGTGGTGTTCACCTGCCCAGATTAATCTCTGCAGGCATGAATGTGCCTCAGGGCAAAAAGGGCACAGTGGGGAGGCGACGTTGTGCCCTTTGACACAGGAAATGTCCCATCACCTGCACCACCTGTTCAGTAACCCTCTGCTTTACAGCAGAAAGAGACTGCTATGGGCCATGGCACCAGGACTGAGGGCTGAGGGTCTTCACAATATTTATCTATCTATTTATTTATTTATAAAATATACAATATTGTAAATAGAAAATTTGTAAATAGTTACCCTTGTTATTTGTTTGTTTATTTATTTTTTTTCATATTTTTTTTCTTCATATATATATTTATTTATTTTTTGGGGGTGTGTTAGAATAGCATTAATGTATTTTGTATATAATTATTTCCTTCAAAATGTATCACTGTACCAATTCGGCCACTTGGGTACATTTGTGTGGGACACCTGGGTGACTTCATGCTGAATGTCATGTAGCTCGCTCATTTTTGAAGTTATCTGTCTAAAACTTTGCTCAGCTATTGTTGCCATCTTATGTTCTTCATTCAAATCATCCTCAGCATCCTATCTGTATGTTTGGCTGTTCTTGGTCATTTGAAATATGATGCAGCAACAATAAAAAACAGAAAACGTATGTTTATTTCCTTGTATTTTCTTCTACCAGATCTATTGTGTTATATTCTCCTACATTCAATTCACATTTCCACAAAATTCAGAGTGTTTCCTTTCAAATGATACCGAGAATATGCATATCCTTGCTTCTGTGCCTGAGCTACAGGCAGTTAGATTAGGGTATGTCTTTAGGCGGAAATTGAGAAGAAGGGGGGGTACCCCAAAGAAGTTAAGACACTGATGCCCTTTGCAACCATGTACCTATATGAGAGTGGATTCTCGGCCCTCATAAGCATGAAAACTAAATACACGCACAGACTGTGTGTGGAAAATGATTTAAGACTGAGACTCTCTCCAATACAACCAAACATTGCAGAGTGCATCCTTTCAAGCACACCCTTCTCATTAATCTGTGGTGAATTATTCACAATTTTCTATGAACAAATAAGGTTTTATATGTAGGCTGGTTAAATAAAGAGCAAAATGATTTATTATTATTTGTGCCCTGGTCCTATAAGAGCTCTTTGTCACAACCCGGCTCGTGGGAAATGACAAACTCACACTCATTCTTATGTTTAATAAATGTATAGTGTGTGTGTGGCAGGTTTACAATGATGGCAAAAAACAACATTTGAGAGTGTGTTGACCCTGATGCTAGAGGGGGTACGCAGCTGGAGGTTGAATATTTGAAGGGGTACGGGACTATAAAAAGTTGGGAACCACTGTTCTAGACCAACTGCAATTTACCTATGTCCTACTTTGCCTCACATGACCACACAGCTGGGCAGTAGTCCAGTTACGACAAAACTAGATCCTGTAGGACCTGTCTGGTCGACTGAGCAACGCCCTATCATGGACAGACCTCTTCCCATTTTAGCAACCATTTGAGTCTATATGTTTTTACCATGACAGCTTGCTATCTAGGGTTACACCCAGCAGTTTAGTCTCCTCAACTTGCTCAATAGCCACATTTTTCAATGATAGATCTAAACAAGGTTTAGCGTTGAGCGAGTGATTTGTCACAAAAATGATGCTTTTAGTTAAGATATTTAGCACCAGCCTATTGCTAGTTACCCATTCTAAAACTGACTGAAGCTCTATGTTAAGTATCTCAGTTATTTATTTTACTTTTGCAGCCAATGCGTATACTGTTGAGTCGTCAGCGTACATAGACATACAGGCTTTATTCAAGGTCAGTGGAAGGTCATTTGTAAAAACAGAAAACAATAATGGTCCTATCCGGCTGCCCTGCGGTACACCACATTCAACTGAATTTGCATGAGAGAGGCTTCCATTCACGAAAAACCCTCTGTATTCTATTAGATGTGTAACTCTCTATTCATAATAAGGTAGAGGATCCAAATCCATAACAGCAAAAAAAAAGTCAGCAATAGGTTATGATAAATGACATCAAAAGCTGCACTGTAGTCTAACAAAACAGCTCCCACAACATTCTTACTATCAATTTATTTCAGGAAATCAGTCATTTGTGTCAGTGCTGAGCATGTTGAGTGTCCTACAAGCATGCTGAAAGTCTGTTGTTAATTTGTTTTCTGTAAAATAACTTTATTTGATCAAACACAATTTTTTTCAAAAGTTTGCTAAGCACTTGTAAAAAAAAAAAAAAAAAATGTATTTAACTAGGCAAGTAATTTAAGAACATATTCTTATTTTACAATGACGGCCTACCCCGCCTAAAACCTCTCCTAACCCGGACGACGCTGGGCTAATTGTGCGCCGCCCTATGTAACAGGCTGATTGGTCGGCTGTTTGAACCATTAAAGGGTGCTCTGCTATTCAAGGGCACACACTTCTTTTAGGCTTAAATTGAAGATGTGGCAAACAGGAGTCCCAATCTATTCCGCTACCAACCTCAGCAATTTACCACCCAGGTTGTCGGTACCAGGTGGTTTGTCCTTATTTATATATAGCAACAATTTTTCACCTCTTCCACAACCACGTTGTGGAACTCCAAACTACAGTGCTTGTCTTTCATTATTTGGTCCATTATGCATGAATATGAAGGCTCAGCATTTGTTGTTTGAATGTCATGCCTAAGTCCGCTAATATTGTCAACAAAAAAGTTCTTAAAGTGATTGGCAATAATCAAAGGGTTTTGTTATGAACAAGCCATCTGCCTCAATGCAGGATGGAGCTGTGTTTGCTTTTTTTGCCTAGAATTTCATTTACAGTACTCCAGAGTAGAGGTCGACCGATTATAATTTTTCAATGCCGATACCGATTATTGGAGGACAAAAAAAGCCGATTTAATCGGACGATTTATAAAAATAAAATAAATGTTTTAATATATATATATATCATACACACACACACATTTTTGTAATAATGACAATTGCAACAATACTGAATGAACAATGAACACTTTTATTTTAACTTAATATAATACATAAATACACACACGCACACAGCTCTGAAGTGACAATGATACTGAAGAGTCTGCTTAGGAGACAAATACTCTCAACTGTTTGAATAAAAATAGAGTTTAAGTTACCTGTGATGAATGTTGAAAACAAAAACCTTAATTTCTATATGCAGGAAATCCTATTTTAATAATTGGCATGGTAATAATTGACAACCAAAGTGCGAGTCATAATTCCCATGACACCTAGCAAAATCCTTCATTTATTGCATAGGATATTTTTAGATTCACTTAAAATAAGGTCTGTGTTTCCTGTAGGCTTACATCACCGTGCCAATTTTATAACTGTGTAGATATCCATAGGACAAGGTAACTCTGATCAATATTGGCTAAATATAAGCGAAGATAAAAAAAATTGTAGAGTGGATTTATGAAAATATGTTGACAAACGTTACCTTATCCTAGTGAGATTTACACGGGTATCAAAACGTCGAGGCGGTTTAAGCCTGCACGAAACACAGACCTTATTTGAAGTAGATCAAGACATTCTCTATGGAAGACATGAACGGTAAAATAACGAAGGAACCCCTTTCAAATTCAGCCGCAAGTTATTACAGGAATTATAACGCGTCGACTATTTCTCTCTAAACTATATACCTTTGACTAATCCGGAAACTATCACCTCGAAAACAAAACGTTTATTCCGTTCCGTATTTTATCTAACGGGTGGCATCCATGAGTCTAAATATTCCTGTTACATTGCACAACCTTCAATGTTGTCATAATTACGTAAAATTCTGGCAAATTAGTTCACAAAGAGCCAGGCGGCCCAAACTGTTGCATATACCCTGACTCTGCATGCAATGAACGCAAGAGAAATGACACAATTTCACCTGGTTAATATTGCCTGCTAACCTGGATTTCTATTAGCTAAATATGCAGGTTTAAAAATATATACTTGTGTATTGATTTTAAGAAAGGCATTGATGTTTATGGTTAAGTACACATTGGAGCAATGACAGTCATTGATTGATTGTTTTTTATAAGATAAGTTTAATGCTAGCTAGCAACTTACCTTAGCTTACTGCATTCGCCAACAGGCAGGCTCCTCGTGGAGTGCAATGTAATCAGGTGTTAGAGCATTGGACTAGTTAACTGTAAGGTTGCAAGATTGGATCCCCCGAGCTGACAAGGTTAAAAATCTGTCGTTCTGCCTCGTTATTTAACGAGGCAGAACGTTCCTAGGCCGTCATTGAAAATAAGAATGTGTTCTTAACTGACTTGCCTAGTTAAATAAAGATTAAATAAAGGTGTAAAAAAAAAATCGGCGTCCCGATTACTCGGCCATTCCGATTAATCGGTCGACCTCTACTCCAGAGCTTCTTACTATCATTCTTTATATCATTTATCTGTGTTCCATAGTATAGTTTCTTCTTTTTGTTTAATTTAGTTACGTGATTTCTCAATTTACTCTATGTTTGCAAGTCTGCTGTGTTGTCAGACTGATCTGCTATTCCCTTTGCCTCATCCCTCTCAGCCATACAGTTTTTCAGTTCCTCATCTATCCATGGGGATTTGGCAGTTCTAACAGTCAGTTTGTTGATGGGAGCATGCCTATCAGTAACCAGAAGAAGCAGTTTCATAAATTCTTCAAGTGCAGTGTCCAGATGTTCCTCATTACACACATCAGACCAACAAATATATTTCACATCTTCCACATAGGAATCCTTGAAAATCCTCTTGTATGATTGTTTATACACAATTTTAGGTCCAGTCTTTGGAACTTTGTTTTTTGTAGATATGGCTATTATATTATGATCACTACATCCGATGGGTGTGGATACAACTTTAGAGCAGATTTCTGCAACATTAGTAAAGACCTGATCAATGCACATGGATGATTTAGGTTCTGTTTGTAAACCTGGTAGGTTGACTGATGACTTGAACCAGATTGCAGTCTGGTTAGCGATTGGAGATTATTTTTGTGTGTACAGCTTGATGACAACCAGTCAATATTTAGGACACCCAGAAAATATACCTCTCTTATGATATCACAAACATTATCCAACATTTCACACACATAGTCCAAATACTGACTTTTAGCACTTGGTGGTCTATAGCAACTTCCTACGAGAATAGGCTTTAGGTGAGGCACATGAACCTGTAACCATATTGTTTCCACATCATCTGACATGAGATCCTCTCTCAGCCTAACATGAAAACACCCTAATCAGCTCTGCTAGGGCAAGTAAAATGGTCAGTGTGATGTTCCCTCATTTGTGTCTGGTAGCTAGCTAGCCAACTAGCCAATTAACTTGGGTGCTTGTTTGGGACAAGGCAGCTGCAGAAGGCTACAATTCCCCATCGTTTATCAGTGCAAGTTTCACGGCCCATTAGCAGAAAAAGTTGAGGGTTTATCTAATGTGCCTTTGTTAGATTTTAGCTCATTTTGCTCTGGCTAGCATTAGTTGTTGGTGTGCCTAACTGAGGGAGAGAGAGCCTACCCTTTTCATGGTTGTTTGGTCAATAGGACTGTAAAATTACCAAATGTAATAGAACTTCTGTGGTATTTACATATTTGCAGAAAACCATTCGGGTGGCTTTTGGCGAATGCATTCTACTGATCTAAAGTCGCGCTGTTAGAACTGCCTGCAAACATCCAGTTCAAAGTGAATGATGGCAGGCCTGTGTGGCAAATGAGTTGTTTGCGTAAAGGCCTACTGTAGCTTTGATTGGCTATGGTGCACCAGTCTGCGTAGAGTCTGGTCCTGTACGAGACGGATGTTTTATTTAGTGCAGGGTCTATTAATTGTCCAAACGCATGGCTGCTTTCACAAATGCCTTATACATCATTGCTAAACATTCCCAAAACGAGCATATCTCAGCGGTCGCTTGTCAGAATCTTTTTTTAAATTATTATTATTATTATTTTTTTTTTTAAAGGTGTCATTCTTCCTTGAATGACAGATTTTAATAAGATTTAATGTTGCTAAAATGCTGTCAGTTCCATTTTAACTTATGGACAGGCAGTATAGTCCAGAATATGTGAGCGGATCAGAGCGATCCCAATATGATTGGAGCGCGGCGCAAGATTCCCAAAAGCTGAGCGTCGGCCTTCTCACCCGCTCCAATTTTGCCCCAGTAGCGCTCACTTCACGAGCTCAGGCCATGCCCAGCCCAGCATGCATTTTTAGTCTACTTCTGTGCTGCTGTAGATAGCTGTCATTATAGCAAATTATTAATAAACCAAAAATCTGATCTCTTAAACGTTTCGTTCAATTTGTTCTGTTATCTGTATACAATATGCCATCATTGATTTTGATCCCAATAGGCCTGGAATATTCCCACGTTCAAGGAGCTCTCCGTTTTGATTGGATGATTTTGCCTAAAAACCATTAGGCCTACCTATAGACAAATAAAAATAACTCCGCATCTCTACCTGGCAAGAGTAGCCAAAGGGGTGTTTAGCATCCCCAGTGGCTTTGCCGGTGTAGCGAGGATATTCTCCGCTGCTGGCCTGCTCTCCAGGCACCATTGCATGAACCTGAAGCCACAGACTGGACAAACTCTGTCACGTCTGCTCGCGCTCCCCCTCTCTTGCGCTCGAGGTCGCCAGGCTGCTAATCATTACGCACACCTCCTGTCACCATCGTTACGCGCATCAGCGCTTCATCGGACTCAACTGGACTCCATCACGTTATTAATTACCTGCCCTTTATCTGTCACTTCCTCCGTTTCTTTCCGGAGTCTGTCCTTAAACTTGTTTCTAAAAATGAATTCAAAGACACTAATAAGTAATATTTATTTTAATTTTGTATTAAATTCTAAGTAAGTCACAGCCTATATGTGCAATTTGTAGACTATAATGATTTAATACAACTATGTTTTTAAATTCTGAGCGCTTTGTCCCTACCAGCCTATTGTGTCGCACTCACAAATACTTCACAATGTGTTTCTTTGTAGGTTATAGCCTTGAAATAATTTAAATAATATATCCAAAATAATTCATCTTCATTCCTTCTTAGGCTGCCTGTCTGGCTCCTGACCTATTTAGAGTGTTTATATGCTGTTTAATATGACATGTAGCCTATTTGAAATTGTGTGCATCTTACATTCACCTTTTCGTGTTTATTCAAATACTTTTCATTCAAATCCATATATTTTGGTTTCAATACTTCATAACCAAATGGTAGGTCCGGGTAGTCACATAAATAGATTAGTTAAATTGTGATTATTTAAATAAAAAAATAATGTTGCGAATTTGGACCGGCAGTTTCTTTTCCTGTGAGTATGGAGCGGTTTTTAGCGGAGCGGTTGGAAAGGACATGAGCGGGATTTCCAACTGCTCAACTCCGCTCACATGCTCTGGTAATTAATATGGGATGTTGCGGCCCCGTTTGCCTGTGGGTAAAACAACCCATGGTTACCTTGATTACCCCATTGGCTCATAGCAAACATTTGACATTTTTCAAACAACATTTTCTTATTGTCTGCTTGTTTAAGTCCATTACAAAACTACATTAAAGAAAAGTACAACACGTCTAAAGATTTCTTGGTAGCAGGCAATGTTGAAAAGTATTCTCACTACTTAGAAAAACCTAATATTGTAGGGCTTCCCTCATGCCTCTTTTCATGTACATTAGCCACTTGAGGGTTAGCTAGCTACCAACCAGAACATTATTAAGATAGCCAAGACCAACAACCCAAACAAACCGACTATAATGCTACAAGTAGTGAGTGCAGTTACAGACCTTACTTCACAAGTTAAATGTCTTACCTGTGATTAAATGTTTATACACACATAGCTGTGTGTAGCCTACTTGGACAAAGGGTCCCCACAATTTCGCACTCTTACACACTGAATAGCCTGAAGCCACAGGGCGCTTCTCGCATGCTCCATTTCCCCACATGGGAGCATTGCGAACCGTAGGTCGGGATTTTTGATCAGGTTACATATACAGTGCCTTCGGAAAGTATTCAGACCACTTTACTTTTTCCACATTTTGTTACGTTACAGCCTTATTCTAAAATGTATTAAATTGTTAATTTTCCTCAATCAATCATCCATAATGACAAAGCAAAACGTTTTTAGAAATGATTGCTAATTTGGTTCAAGTCCGGGCTCTGGCTGGGCCACTCAAGGACATTCGGAGACTTGTCCCGAAGCCACTCCTGTGTTGTCTCGGCTGTGTGCTTAGGATCGTTGTCCTGTTGGAACCGTCGCCTCCAGTGTGAGGTCCTGAGCGTTCTGGAAGAGGTTTTCATCAAGGATCTCTCTGTACTTTGCTCCGTTCATCTTTGCCTCGATTCTGACTTGTCTCCCAGTCCCTGCCGCTTAAAAACATCCCCACAGCATGATGCTGCAACCACCATGCTTCACTGTAGGGATAGTGCCAGGTTTCCTCCAGATATGATGCTTGGCATTCAAGCCAAAGAATTTGTTGGTTTCGTAAGACCAGAGAATCTTGTTTCTCATGGTCTGAGAGTCTTTAGGTGCCTTTTGGCAAACTCCAAGCAGGCTGTCATGGGCCTTTTACTGACTAGTGGCTTCCGTCTAGCCACTCAACCATAAAGGCCTGATCGGTGGAGTGCTGCAGAGATGGTTGTCCTTCTGGAAGGTTCTCCCATCTCCACAGAGGAACTCTAGAGCGCTGTCAGAGTGACTATCGGGTTCTTGGTCACCTCCCTGACCAAGGTCCTTCTCTACCGATTGCTCAGTTTGGCTCAAGGAAGAGTCTTAGTTGTTCCTAACTTCTTCAATATAAGAATGATGGAGGCCACTGTGTTCTTGAGGACCTTCAATGCTGCAGACATTTTTTGGTACCCTTCCCCAGGTCTGTGCCTCAACACAATCCTGTCTCGAAGCTCTACGGACAATTCCTTAAACCTTATGGCTTGGTTTTTGCTCTGACATGCACTGTCAACTGTGGGACCTTATATAGACAGGTGTGTGCGCCTTTACAAATCATGTCCAATCAATTGAATTTACCACAGGTGGACACCAAGTTGTAGAAACATCTCAAGGATAATCAATGGAAACAGGATGCACCTGAGCTCAATTTCGAGTCTCATAGCAAAGGGTCTGAATACTAATGTAAATAAGGTATTTCAGTTTTTTTTTTTATACATTTGCAAACATTTCTAAAAACCTGTTCTTCGCTTTGTCATTATGGTGTATTGTGTGTAGATTTGATGAATTCATTTGATTTGATCCATTTTATAATAAGGCTGTAACGTAACAAAATGTGGAAAAAGTCTGAATTCTTTCCGAAGGCACTGAACAACACAGCAGCTTTTCGGCATGTTTTGTTATTTCTGTGTAATAAAATAATTGACATAGTTGGCTCTTTTACAATGGGGGTCAATGGTAAAGAATCATTTCCCCCCCCCCAATTTGTGCGCGTGGTTGAGGGGAATTCCTTCATATGACATGAATACCGACTCAGAGTATTGAAATGGACAGCCTCATCTATAACCATTTCTATCGGTGTGTCTTCTCTCACAGTCTATCAAAGTGGTTCAGTACAACATCAACACAGAGGAACTCTACTCCAACCTCAAGGAGTTCATCCACACGCTCTACTTCAGGTAAGGAGCTTTTGACATAGCTAGTAGTGTGTGTAATGACTGACACATCAGTGGCAATAACATTAAAGCAACCATGGGAGTCAGCCATTTTGGAGATGCACCCCAGGCCATAATAACATTGATGATTGAATGTCTGTCTATTACCTTTCTGTCCTGCCCAGGCATCTGCTGGTGAACCCCCGTGACAGGAGAGTGCTGATCATCGAGTCCATCCTCTGTCCCTCCCACTTCAGAGAAACCCTCACCAAGGTCTTCTTCAAACAGTTTGAGGTACTGAGATCAGCTGGACCAATGATCTATGTCTCTGGGTGCATTTACACATGCAGCCCAATTCTGATCTCTTTTTTTTCTTCCACTAATTGTTATTTTGACCAATTTAGATCAGCTCTGAAAAAGATCAGATGTGAAATGATCTAATGTGATTGGTCAAAACCAATTATTGGAAAAAATATCAGAAATGGGCTGCCTTTGTAAACTCAGCCTCTTATGTGTAGAACCACTTTACCTGGTACAAAAATGCTATCCCCTTCTCCTAACCCAAACTAGATGGGTGTAAGCTAAATGGTGAATGTAATGCTCCCCTAAGCCAATAGGGAGGCTAGATGGAGCCATCTCCATAGTGCTCACACCTGATAGTAGTTGGAACACAAAGGGGCATGGATTTTATATTTTCAGATCAGGCAATGGATGTTTAGGATGATGCCTCTGTTTCCCAGGTGCCCTCAGTGCTGTTTGCTCCCAGTCACCTCATGTCCATCATGTCTCTGGGCATCAACTCAGGCCTGGTGATGGACTGTGGCTACACTGAGACACTGGTGCTGCCTGTGTATGAGTGCATCCCCATCCTGTCAGCCTGGGAAGCCCTGCCTTTGGGTGGCAAGGCCATTCATAAGTAAGTAGTGTGCATGTGTTTGAGATGGTGTAAAGATGTTGCCGTGTGTGCTACTTTGCTTGTGTCACGTACTGAACTTCAGGGAAACAACCTTTTGTTCACCTCTTGAGAGCTGTGTGTTTCAAGCCCCAGTTTCTTGACTACTGTGACAGAATCAAGTGTATCAAGGTGTGTGCTTTCAGGGGTACTTGCCCCCCTTTGTTCTAAGTGCCTGTGTGTGTTCTAACCCTCAGGGAGTTGGATGGGCTCCTGGTGGAACAGTGTACAGTAGACTCAGACTCCAGTACTGGACAGAGTCTACCTACAGTCATTGGTAAGACCCCGACATCAGAAACCTACTTGTCAAAAACATAAGTAACTTACCGTACAACTCAAGCAGTGCTTTGTCATTGTATAAACTGTCTCAGCCGTCCCATGGATCCTCTTGTTTTCTTGCTGTGGCTATATCATGCATTGTGAATAGCTGTTGTTGGCAATCTTGTTAATTGATTTTCCTAATTAGCTTCATAATGATGCTGGTGTTCCATTGTTATATGTAGAGGAAGGAAGGAATTTATAATTGCTCTCTCTCTGGGTGAATCAATCATGCAACATTTTGTATTCAGAAGTCGTTGCTTTTGCCTGATGTGAAAGAAAGGAAGGATCTGCTCCGTCTCTTTTTAATTATATATTTAATATATATATAATATATATTGAAGCAAAGCAGATACTGGTTTGTATGTAACATCACAGAGAAGAAAAAATACTTTCTAAATAATGGGCCTTTTAGTTATATATATATATATATATATATATATACACACACACATGGCCTATTTGAATTATTTTTCTCCCTGTGTACTGTATCCTGGAAGTACTGTTCTTTTCTGATCCGAGAGTGAATTCCTATGAAGAGCAGCAGTAGCTCACTAGCTAGCTGATGCAGGGCTAGGCAGGCCTGATGGCATAAATAATTTCAACAGGCATAACATAGACCACCTCTCTCTCTGCACTACTGAACCACACCACTACAGTACCACGGCACAACTGAATGCACTATTACAGTCAAATGACTGATGTAGCCTATGTAATTAATGGCATGAGACTGTTGTGAATGCAAACACTAAACTGTAGCAAACGTATCCAAGGCAAGCAACAAAAAGAAGTATGTATTAAAATTGGGACAAGTAGACTGCTCTGAACTTATCAAGAGTTGATATAATCTACTTCACTTTTTCCATACTTCCTCAACCAATGAGTGCACCTCTGGTGTCCTCTCCTTGTCTCGGACACACACCATTTGACTACAATGAGACACAATCATTTAGTACAGTAATAGAACCATTGACGTGAAAGGAAGGGCTCTATGTGAGGGAGGATAAGTGGGTCATTGGTAAATAGGTCTCACTTTTCATCCTGTATTTTGTTCCCAGGCTCCATCCCAGAAGAAGTTGTGGAAGATATCAAGGGTATGTTCAAAAGAGACTGAAACCACTTGTTTTTATTGCCTTTATTACAGACAATGCTGGGATTCCAGTTTAGCAGCTAAAGTAAATTGATTTAGCTACAAAAGGCAGCTAAAGCTAATTCATTTTTAAAAACATATCTTCGCCCCATTCATGTATGTTGGCGGTAGCATACTCTCATAGACCCTCTTGTTTGTGTTGTTTCTTGTCCAGTCAGGACCTGTTTTGTCAGTGACCTAAAGAGAGGCCTGAAGATCCAGGAGGCCAAGTTTAACCTAGAGGGCACGGCTGAGGTCAGTGACCTTTAACCCCCAACTGGGCAGTCAGTCATTTCTATTTTTGCATTGTCTGGTAAATTCAAGCAGTAGCTATTGCTGTGTTCTTCCAGGAAATGCCATTCGTTAAAGTTAGTTTGGTGAGTATTATAGTTCAGTGCATTTGAGACCCTTGCATCCATGTTCTTCCACCTTATAGCGACCAACACCACCCCCTGATGTTGATTACCCATTGGATGGGGAGAAGATTCTGCATATCAAGGGAACAATCAGGTAGCTGTTTTTTATATATATCTTCTCAGCTGAAATGTGATACAATTACAAAACACAGTAAAGGGGTCGTGTTTTCTGATGTAATCTCTGTCTATTTCATTCATGTCCAGAATATTTCAAACCTGGATATTTGGTTCTGTGTCTCCTCTTTAATATCTGGGTCACCTTCTTCTATTATTGAATCTGGGTTGTCTCTGCAAGGTTTTCATCATTCATCATGTCTGTCTGTATGCTCTTCTCAGGGGTGGCTAATGAACCTACAATTGCCCCTTGGGGCCACAAAAAACATTTATTAAATTAAATTGAAATCAAGGCTGTCTTTTTGCAAACTTATTGCAGGGACTCTTGATTGATGTGTTGGTTCTGTATTGTAGGGACTCTGAGTGACGTGTGGGTTGTTGTGTTTTGAAGGGACTCGGTGATGGAGATGCTGTTTGAGCAGGACAATGAGGAGAAGAGTGTGGCCACTCTAGTGCTTGACACTCTGGTCAAGGTAACATTAGTTTTCATAATTGAAAAATACCATGTATTAATCTGGGGTTTCTTTCTGCTCAAACCGCAAGAGATGAGATGCTGCCAAAATGGGTACGGAATTCATGTTACTTCGTCAGTAATTACTGGACGATGATTTGTTCGCAACGACCTTTCATCAGACATCTGCGTCTTCTAATTAAAATCGTCAGCTATTCCATAATTCCTTCTTTTTCCATTTTGTAATGACGAACGCATTTCACCGACACGTACGAGGAGAGACTTTAACCCTGTTACCATAGCAACAGTCCCAGCCTCCCGGGACTCTCCAGTTCACTGAGGTGAAATCGTCTCGGTTCCTTCTCGATTTGCCTGAAGACACGATGTTAAATTGCATAGAATTCTACTTTGGGCAGAAATTAGCATTTGTATCAGGAAAGTTTCCTCTCACGACCTCTACAAGCCAGAATGCTGAATAAAATTATACTTTACTGGTTGTCCATGTAGTTGGTCCTTTTGCAGGTAGGAATGTGAAACAAAATATCCACAGAGTAGTACTATCAACCCGACCTTCAGTATGCTGGTCTGTATATCGTTTGTATTTCTGTTTTTATTTTCAATACTGATGCAATTCGAACGTGACAAACATGTGCGCAATATGGTTGAGCCTAACGGAACGGCAAACACTTCCAGCTGATTGCAAAAAAAAAAGTGCTTCGGTTGACTACATTCGGTATTGTGCATCATGTGCAATGCGTCAGCATATTGAATATACAAGTGACAGAACCTACCGGTGCCGTAGAAAGTCGGGTAAACAATTTCCTGTGGATACCCCATCTCCACCTCCTACCGCCAAAATGACCAACAGCATGTACAGCATGGTAAAGTAAGTGTAAATATAATTTTATTCAACATTCTGCCTTGTAGACGTTATTGCATATTTTTGACAGTTAATTTTTTTCAGACTGATATCCATGGGAACAGTCTGATGTTTAGGGAACTTCTCAACGAGTCGGATCAGACCAATGACAGACCATTCATCTTAATAGGCAGAGCAGCTTCCATTACTCTTCTTGCATGCTTTGTGCTTGTGCTGCACTCTGTAAGCACAGTACCATAAGCACTCATTGTGGACAAGTGTGACAGGCAGTGTAGTAAGCTTGTAAACAGTCCACTTCTCTACAGTGTAGGGTCGGTCAATGAGATTTCTCTCTTGAGAGACCAGCACTGTGGACGAACAGGTTTCGTCCCACCCAGTCCTTAAGGAATTTTTTCTTGCCCCTGTCGCCTCTGCTTGGCACTGGTTGCTGTGAACCACTTAACAAGTACAACTGATTTAGTAAATGAAACAAATCTGAATGACTGATTGATACATTTCTTCTGATCACATGTTTTTTTTGTTCTTATTAAATCCTTATTTCTGTCCCATAGACAGTCTTAAGCAGCTTACTGTTAAACTTGTGAAAAGTACATTTGATAAAATACGAAAGATTGATACATACTGATGTGTTTCTATCTGATGAACCCCCTCAGTGTCCCATTGACACTCGTAAGGCGCTATCTGAAAACCTGGTCATTATCGGGGGCACGGCCATGCTGCCTGGCTTCCTGCACCGGCTCCTGGCTGAGATACGCCTCCTGGTGGACAAACCCAAGTATCGCGACGCCCTGGCCACCAAGAGCTTCAGGCTGCACAGTCCTCCAGCCAAACCTAACTGCACCGCATGGCTCGGAGGTGAGAGACAGAGTAGTTGATAACCAACCTTGTCCTTGGACGCTGTATGGATCAGTTGGGGGTTGTAAACCAGCTTTGAATAACCCTGTCTCCTGCTTTCCTCTCCCTGTGTAGGAGCGATCTTTGGAGCACTGCAAGACATCCTGGGTAGTCGTTCTGTGTCGCGCGACTACTACAACCAGACAGGCCGTATCCCCGACTGGTGCTGTCTCAGCTCCCCGCTGCCAGAATCAGTCTATGATGCAGGGAAGACCCCCCCACCACTCATGAAGAGAGCCTTCTCCACAGAGAAATAAACCACCAGACCAGACACTATTGTCTACCCCTGGTCTGCGTCTGCAGTGCCACCCTAAACCAAAAATAGTGCACTATATAAGGAAAGTGGTGCCATTTTAGTGGCACCACTAAAACTCACCCCAGACGTAACGTGAACATATCAGACGTTATGGGTGTGTCTCAATAGTCTATTGTGGTTTCCTCTACTCATGCCCTTCCCCTCATCTGTAAGGCGAGGGAGCCACTTTAGACTAGAGATGCACCCAGCATCTCAACCCCCAGATGGCTGTGGATTGTGGGCGGTTTAGTTTTATCAGTCTATGTGCCTGTTCTTGTTCTGTAAGACTCCTGCCACACTGTGTTCCAGATTCTGCTCACTCTATTGCTAACTAGATGTTTTGTCTAAGGATTGCACTGGTACAGTAGTCAGCATTTGAATTGAGAGTACTGTGCTGGGGTCAGGGAGAGCAAGTTCTGGGTCCAGTTCATTGTGCACAAGGTGGTCTTGAACAGAGTTTTGGCCATGTGTTGACTATCCCCTTGAGGCAGAAATGTGGATTTGACTCGGTTTTCCAGCTGAACTGAGGATTGTCATGTTAAAACACTCTTGAGCTGTATATAGAAACTGTCAGTAAGAAAATGTACTGCAGTTCAACCAGATAAATTGTAGTTCAACCGATTTAAATTTCAGTTCAGTTTTGAAATTTGGCTCTGTCAAGTTTCTCTTTATGTAGTCCTTGTGAATGCTACCCCCAGGCATTCCTTTTCAGCTAATATGTAGTGTTTATTTTTTATTTGCCATGTAAAACATTGTAATATCAGTTTCAATCTCCCCAGAGCTCTTATCCTGTAATGCATCAACTCAAACAGCGCTAAATAAACATTCCTGCTGTTGCATGTTGTCGTTCCTGTCTTGTCTGTTTATGTTGCTCTGCCCTGTCTCTCGTGAGACTTATTTCTCACTCTCCAGAGCCTTTAAGTGATGTTTCACACAGATATGCCCACTACTAGAAAGCATACTATAGAGTACACTGGCTGAATAATGTTCACTCCATGAGACAGCAGTCAGGAGGATTGTTTTGAAGATGGTTTATGGGTATTTCCCAGCACTGTCACTTTCAAAGTAATGAACACCAGGCCAAAGTAATCACCAGTTGTATCATGCTTATAAGAAATAACAGGCTGAGCAGCACACGCAGATCTCTGAACTACCTGGGCTGAAGTAGTCTCTTTTCCGACAGTCACTGGCTGCTCTGGTATGGAGTGCCATGAGTCTGACACATGAAATAAAGAAAAGATGCCCGCACACTAATGAATGCTCAAGTTGTTTTATTGTGCAACACTGACAAAGGTCTTTGTCATTTTGGGTTGTAACGTGAGCTTTGAGAAGTGTGCTATTTCATTTAATTTTTTTAAACCAGTACCTGCAAATCATTTAATGTGTGTACACTATGTTTAAAACATGAATTATCATCCATTTCTGGCATGAATAAAAGATGGCAGTCAGAACTGGAATACATGAAATGTGGCTGTATTTGATTCAAGGTCTTCTATCCTCCTGGGTCCATATCAATTTACACATATCAACACACACATTCCCCAATCCCACAATGACTTGTAATCATACAGCTGAGATCACCATATGCCTGTATCCTTAAAACCCTGAATGAACCTCTATGATCTGGCCTGGTCCCAGTCTAGTGGATTATGGATCCAATATGGACATTGGTAGGTAATTCTGGCTGGCCGGGCAGGTAGGTTTTGAGTACAACATGTATCGCCCACAAGGAGGCGCCATAGGGAAACCAAAGTGTGCCTCAGAGGTCACAAATCATAAACTTTTTAGGCGGTTGTTACTGTGTGTCTGTCTGGGAACTGGTGTGGTGTCATTACCCAAAATGCAGCTGGGCCCAGAGACTGGGAAATCTGATATAGCTCAGAGTCCAATCCCCAGTTTGACTTAATCTCTGCCTGTACAAGCACACACAAAAAACACCCACTGTCCCTGTCTCCCTCACTCTCTTTAGGCTTCCCCGGAGCTATCTCTGTTGGGGTCTCAGCATGACATCACTGAGCCAGACCACACAACAGTCACACTACTGTTCTCTTCCTGAGCCTCTCCATGTTGGGAGAAAGTACTTCTTTGGAAACTCTCTCGGATATGGAGATGGGTATAGAACTGAAGGACAACAGTGTCTAGTCTACCAATCCTGTATCTAGTTTACCAATACTGCATACTAACCAAACGGTACTAACCCCCAGAGTAAGTGATTCAACTCCCGAGAGTAAGTGTTATGTGAGAAGAGTGAGATGCGAGGGGGAGGAAGGGAGAGAATAATGGAGAGAGAGAGAGCGAGCAAGCGAGATATGAGGGAGGGAAGGGTAAAGATAAGGAGGGAAGGATAGAGATACGGAGAGAGGGAAGGATAGAGATAAGGAGAGAGGGAAGGAGAGAGGGATAAAGATAAGGAGGGAGGGAGGGAGGTATAGAGAAAAGGACGGAGGGAGGGATAGAGAGAGGGAGGTATGGATAGAGGGAAGGCTGGAGGATAGGGAGAAAGAGGGAGGGAATCTTATACGCTGCTTGTCTCTCCTCCAGACACTCACATTCAAAACAAACCTCCCTAATTAACTCGTTGTCAATCACTCTGTTTTTAATAACATAAATTATGATTCCACAGAATCACTACTAGTAACTGTATTCACCATCATCAGTGTAAGAGTTGTTTTATCAACTAATAACAGGGCTGTGCCATTATCATGAATGTAGATGGAAGGTAATCTCTCCTAAGGTGTGAGTAGCATGGCCTATGAGTTGCACACCCCAAGTCGATGTTTTATGTACACTGGCCCGCAGAGTGTTGTCCAGGCAGATAGTGCTTGTGTCTATTGCAGGGTTCTACTCATCTTCATCCACTTTAAAGACTATCTGCTGCCGCAGGGTCAGAAGCACCAGCTCACTCTAACTTGGGTGGTAAAAACATTTGTTCTGAGCCCACTGGGTGCAGTTTAACATCTAGTTTTGAATTAAATTTGGTTGAGTTGTCAACTAATGTGAATTCAACCACAGAAAAGTCACCATGTCATTGGATTTAGGTTAAAAGTCACCATGTCATTGGATTTAGGTTAAAAGTCACCATGTCATTGGATTTAGGTTAAAAGTTGGGTAAAAAAAAGCCTTTACGTTGATGACTTTATTCAAATCCAATCAGTTTCCATGTTGATTCAACGTCATCACATAGATTTTTTGGGTTGAAATGACAGAAAAACATTGATTCAGACAGTTTTTCCCCAGTGGGAGAAAACTGTATTGGTAGTGGATGTAAGGGGTGCTTTCCTCCCTTATGAAGTGCTTTGAGCACTTGGAAAAGCACCAAATCCAGTTCATTATCATAATGAATTCATTATCTGTTAAGATAAATAATGATGATAATCTTTAGATGCTGAAGGTCATCAATCTGGCTTTAGTGTGAGGGGGGACTGGTATATGGAGACATACTGTATCTCCTCCTGCACAGGTCACAATAATGAACTGTCATGTTCCTTCCCTCATCAAATATCATCCTCTATCACTTTTAGAACCACATTAGTTGTATTAAACTGCACATAAATTGATTCAGAGTGCATGGTAGTAATAATAAAAAACTAAACAGGAGACAAAATACTCATTTAAAAGTAGGTCTAAAACACATATGTTAAAATGTTAATACAAAATCTCAATTCGTTTTGGTTAACATCAAGGTGGACTGACAACCATTTAGCTGCCTGCACATAACTGGGAAGAGAGAGAGAGAGCGAGAGAGCGCGAATGACATTATGGGACATTTGAATGCTTTGATAAACACTTTAGTCAAAGTAACCGGATTGAATTTCACTTCACTTATCACTTTTGGATTATGTCCAAGCGCCGCAATATAGTAGGTAGCCGATCCAACAAAAAGTCAGTTCTCCTCTGACAGATCTTCACGGTCGGCGATGGTCATCGGAGGAGCGCTCAATCGGTCCTCATTTCTACAACGCGTGATAATGGTCACATCTCTTCACCGTGACTCACGACTGTCACTGCCGCTCAGTTTTGTGAAATTTAGCCAGGCTATATTTCTTTTAAACAATTTGACTACAAAAAAAGGACAACTTTTTCCTTCAAAATGCACAGTCTCGGCGTCTCGCAGATGTTGGCCTCTCTTCTGTTCCGTTTAAAACCTGCCCAGGTAAAGTATGACTGTTTTTATATATGTCACTATCAAGAGACAACAGGGAACATGTGTTGTGTAAATGGACAAGCAATTTTGTCATCTTGGGATGATGTCATGATTCTGCTTTACTACTTCATAAATCATCGTTTAAGCCTACTCCTTGAAAACTGCTACTCAGAAAGAATGATATGCTATCAATCATTCCATGACTTTTAATACAGCAAAACTAGCACATCACATTATTGTAAGGTTCTTTATTGTATGTAATTTGTTCCAAATACTGGGCTCTCTGTAAAGGGTGAAGTTCTGCATAAACACGTCATATTTCTGTATCTCCAATTTATTCTCTGGCTCCAAAATATGACTCCCATTACCACTGAGAGTCACATTTAGAGCTATTTTCTCTCATACTGTAACTCACTTTTTGTCGTCACAGTAAGTTCACCATTAGGGAGATAGAGTTAATCCTCTCCTATAGCTCATACTGAAGAGCTCCAAGAGAAATCAGGGATAAACCAACTATTCAGGTTCATCATGCAAGCTAGCCTAGTGGTTGAGCGTTGGACTAGTAACCAAAAGGTTGCAAGATTGAATCCCCAACTGACAAGGTAAAAATCTGTCGTTCTGCCCCTGAACAAGGCAGTTAACCCACTGTCCTAGGCCGCCATTGAAAATAAGAATTTGTTCTTAACTGACTTGCCTCGTTAAATAAACGTTTTTAAAAAAGCACATTCCAGTATAACTACGCATTGAACAGGAACTGAGGTGTCACCACCTGCATGGAGTTCTTTAGGTTTTCTGGGAAATGTAGTTTACATTTACAGGTTTAATAGTTTATACAGGGATGTTGAAGTTGCACCTGGTGTATTCTACTATTCTTACTCTGAATAGTAAGTTGAGACCCTAAATGACTTCAAATCAAAATCAAAGCAAATGTTATTGGTCACATACACATGGTTAACAGATGTTATTGCGAGTGTAGCGAAATGCTTGTGCTTCTAGTTCCGACAGTGCAGCAATATCTAACAAGTAATCGAACAATTCCACAACAACTACCTAATACACACAAATCTAAGTAAAGGGATGGAATAATAGGCTGACCACACCGCTCGCGGGCGTCAACGAGCATCTGCGTTGCCAAGGGCTAACATGCTGACCAGACCGGACACGTCGCGTGCGCGAGCGTCACAAAATAAATTTTGAAATCTATGTTATTCAATTATTGCACCCACACTGCTTGCGCGCGCTAACGAGCATCTGCATTGCCAAGGGCTAAAATAGAAGTCATTCCTATTTCTGACGCAGATCACACTGAAAGTCCTGCCTCTCCCATCTCCTCATTGGTTTATAGAAGCAGGTACCCACGTGCCATCTCCTCATTGGTTATACCCACGTGGGTGATTGAAAGACGAACTTTGTTGCCAGTCGTCGTGGTAATACAATGAAAGTTTAGATGCGATCCCCATATAAGTTCAAAGATGAAAAAGCCTGGAAGGAGGAGAAATGACTAGAAACGATTCGGTTGGCCTTTTTATGTGTGGATTAATTGTCGGAGTAGAGGTCATTGTGCATTTCAGGTAAAATAACAACTCCATGTTTATATCCCAGGACAAATTAGCTAGCAACAGCAAGCTAGCTAAATAGGACAAATTAACGTTAGCTAGCAAGTGCAAGCTAACTAGCTAAATTGCCATACATGTTTAATGCTTCTCGACCTGTCCCCAAATTAATGTCATTGGTTCAGAGTTTGTTTTGATATTTTAACCTGCGTGTCGTGATCGCGTTTGGTGTGGGGAGGCAAAATACATTTATGCACGATAGCGCACGATTGCGCACGCGCGCCGCCAGTTTGGGTTCCGTGTAAAATAGAAGTCATTCCTATTTCTGACGCAGATCGCGCTGCAAGTCCTGCCTCTCCCATCTCCTCATTGGTTTATAGAAGCTGGTACCCTCGTGCCATCTCCTCATTGGTTATACCCACGTGGGTGATTGAAAGACGAACTGTTGCCGGTTGTCATGGTAATACAATGAAAGTTTAGATGCGATCACCATATAAGTTAAACGATGAAAAAGCCTGGAAGGAGGAGAGATGACTAGAAACGATTCGGTTGACCGTTTTTATGTGTGAATTAATTGTCGGAGTAGAGGACCTTGTGCATTTCAGGTAAAATAACAACCTAATGTTTATATCCCAGGACAAATTAGCTAGCAACAACAAGCTAGCTAAATAGGACAAATTAGCTAGCAAGTGCAAGCTAACTAGCTAAATTGCCATAAATGTTTAATGCTTTTTGACCTGTCCCCAAATTAATGTCATTGGTTCAGAGTTTGTTTTGATATTTTAACCTGCGTGTCGTGATCGCGTTTGGTGTAGGGGGACAAAATACATTTATGCACAATGGCGCATGCGCGCAGCCGGTTTGGGTTCCGTGTAAGCCGTCTGGCACAAGAGACTTATTGTGAGAGATACCAGACCCAGAAGTTCTGACTGAGCGCACATTTGAGCGACCCGTGACAGTACATTTACTTTGTGCTGTTAAAATGTATGCTATAAAATCCAATGATTTCATTGGGGGAGTTCCCCCCTCATAGCAAATACAGTTGAAGTCGGAAGTTTACATACACTTAGGTTGGAGTCATTCAAACTCGTTTTTCAACCACTCCACAAATTTCTTTGTGGGAGGCCGACAAACCTGACTCATTTACACCAGCTCTGTCAGGAGGAATGGGCCAAAATTCACCCAACTTATTGTGGGAAGCTTGTGGAAGGCTACCTGAAACGTTTGACCCAAGTTAAACAATTTAAAGGCAATGCTACCAAATACTAATTGAGTGTATGTAAACTTCTGACCCACTGGGAATGTGATGAAAGAAATAAAAGCTGAAATATATCACTCTACTATTATTCTGACATTTCACATTCTTAAAATAAAGTGGTGATCCTAACTGACCTAAGACAGAGAATTTTTACTGTGATTAAATGTCAGGAATTGTCAAAAACGGAGTTTAAATGTATTTGGCTAAGGCGTATGTAAACTTCCAACTTCAACTGTAGCTGGCAAAACAATCCAAGCTATTTTCACATGGCCTATGTGCCCATGGAGCTGCTGGCAGTCTTTCAATATACTTTGTATCCCTCATTTACTCAAGTGTTTCCTTTATTTTTGCAGTTGCCTGTAAGTTATATAAAGACTTATAATGTCTGTGTTAACAACGGAACCTGAGAGTCCCTATAAGAGGATATCATCTGCTGTACACACACACACATTTACACTCTGCAAGTGTCTTCATGTGTAGGATTATGCTCTTGACAGGGGTAGAAATATGAAATAACTCCTTTGGGTTCTAAGTTGTAACTTTCATCAGACAGTAAAGAATAACAAATCCATATGGATTCCTCTGTATGAAATGTATTAAAATGTAAATGAGTTTACAACAATGGACTTGTGTATCTCATTATTTATCTGTGTCAGACATGGCATGTGTGAATGACATTTTGAGTTGTTAACACAAAAGTGTCCTTGTCTTGGGAATGTGCTGTGTTCATTGTACTGGGGTCATGATGTGTTGTCTGACTGACTCTTGGAGAGGAAAAAAGATCTGATTGTCCTCATGTGGGTTGTTTTGATTTTGTGTGTGTTTGTGTGTGTGTTTGTGTGTGTGTCCTGAGAACTTCCCCTCCATCCCATCAGTTTGTTTTATAGTTAAAATAATGTAGGCCTACTATACTGCCCTACCAAGCAAAAAGGCAGTAACTGCTCATAGCGTGGAACTGAGAAAAATGGCTTTTATTTACCTTGGTTTTTTATTTATTTATTTAACCTTTATTTAACTAGGCAAGTCAGTTAAGAACAAATTATTATTTACAATGACAGCCTACCAAAAGGTATCTTGCGGGGACAGGGGCTGGGATTAAAAATACATTTAAAAAATATAGGACAAAACACACATCACTACAAGAGAGACAAAACAGCACTACATAAAGAGAGACCAAAGACAACAAAATAGCAAGGCAGCAACACAACATGACAACAACATGGTAGCAACACAACATGGTAGCAGCATAAAACATGGTACAAACATTATTGTTTCATGGTAACTTTATGCAGTTACTGCTAACATGACACCCATGTTCTCCAAAACACAATACAATAGAGGCAGGATACTTGTCCACATGATTAAACATGTATTTAATGTAGCAAAAATGACATTAACTCATTTATTACCAAATGAGCAGTTACTGCCTTTTTGCTTGGTAGGGCAGTATAGGGATTTAATAGCGTTTGCATTATTTGTTATGATTATGTTATAATTATGTTATGATGTTTTGTTATTAATTATGTTATGATGTTATGATAATAACATAATGGCATGACCAGGGAAAACGTGTACCCTATAAATAGTGTTCATCGAGTAAAATAACTGCAGGTGTGGCATGTGATTACAGAATAATTTGTACAGTTATGTGTTTACTTTGCAAGAGGAGCCTTGACAGCCAAAGGTTAGGTTTGGGACACAGTGGCTGAGAACTATTATGTAATGTAATATAAGACTAGGTCTCACGTCACGGATTCCCCATACATTTGAAATGCTTGTACTGTACAACTCACATGGTTTACTGTTCGACACAATGTGATCAACGTGCCACACTCTTGGCATACGGTCACGTTTCTTAGTTTAGTGCCAACTCATCGACCAATGAGAGGCCGCAAAATCTAAGTAGTGGGCGGACTACATAGACAAAAGAATGTGACGTATCCACAACTCTCCACGCTTGGAACACGACGAGACGCCCACAGACTTCCAAATATGGATATGTGAGGTATAAAACATTGGTATTAGAAGACTATCTTGTGTCCACTCCTGCTTTTCACCGCGGGGAGAACATTGTTGGTCATTCTGAAAATTGTACGGTCTCGAGCAAGACATTGTAACAGCGGGTTCTTGTGGCATTCCTCCCTGCATGTGCGCTAGCTGACAGGGGTGTACCATAAATCTAGTCCCGTGTACAGCACCGTTTATATTTCTACTTGCGGACACTACACTGTCACACCAGACAGACAGACTGTGGCCGCGGAGACTGGGAACGTTCGATCACAAGGTAGGGCAAGGGCACGAAGTACATTTGTACTGTTTCAATCATGTCTATGCATTGTTCTGTAATGTAATCGTTGCTAGCTAATACGTTTTAGAAAACTGTAGCTTGCTACGTTATTTTCAGACTTACTAGGTGGAATAGTATTCCGTAATAACCAAGTAACGTTAGTTAGCTAGCTAATTTCAATAGCTAGAAATTGGAGTAACGTTAACTAGCTAGCTAGCTGTTATGCTAAAACTGCAGCTAGCTACTGAAATATGATCCTAGCAGCAAGGACAATAACAATATATGAAATATGATCCTAGCAGCAAGGACACAGAAACAGCTAGATTCTAGCAGAATAAGAGCAGAAAGAGTATTCTACCCAGCCCAGGTCTGACGTTTTCAGTGTCCTATATGGGGGGGAACGAAATGCTATGATTGGCTGCAAGACTGGTTAATGTTTGCTAGCAAGTTGGCTACTACCGGCTAGATGTCCAAAAGTAGTGCACCACCTAGAACAGAACGAAGAAGTAGTAATAGGCATGTAGTAACCATATCATAATGCTGACATTTATTTTGGTGCATCCCAGGTTTCTTATCCATCTACTAACTACAGTGACAAGACCATTGAAAAGAAACAGAGACAAGATGAGTAGTACCAAAAGGAAAGCAGAGGGGCACACTAGGAACATGGGTAAACTACGAACCATGAAGTCTGTAAGCTCCAGAACAGACTCAGAGAGAGACTCTGGCTTCTCAGGTTTGTCCTTTCACTCTGATGTCTTCACTCCCACCCTTATCATCTTCTTTCTACTACACTTCCATTTATTAATTCCCAACTGTCTTCCCCAACCATATCATTGAAGTTCTCTTTATTTTCTGGTCCCGAAAACACCGAATCAATCTTCTCCTCCTTCCCCCTACAGATGCCAGCACCATAGACCCGACAGATTCTGAGGGCTCATCGCACTCGGTGTCCAAGAGAGAAGTTCAGCGCCCTGGATCAGTGTTGGGGGCACAGTCCTCACAGCTAGCTGTGGTGGGGGGGTCCTACTCCAACATGCCCCCCATGATCATCCAGCAGCCTCAGGTGGTCTTCCTACAACCTGTGGTCTCCCACTGCACCACCTCCAACCCCAAGGAGGCCTCCTCTAAACACCGGCGCCCAAAAAAGTTTCTTCCCATCCTCAGGTCCTACCCCAAGATTGCCCCTCACCCTGGGGACAGCTCGAGTTCCTCTGGGAGAGGAAGCTCTTGTTCTTCCTCCTCGGGGTCAGAGAGAGGTGGTTTGTCCTCCAGCCACCGGGAGCGCCATCACAACCACAGAGACAAACAGCAGAAGCAGCAGTCTGGTAGTTCTAGCTCTGGTTCTTCTGGTTCCAGCACCCTCAGTTTCCCTCCTCCAACTAGCTCTCTGTCCCCCTCTCCCCAGCGCAGGCTCGCCCTCTCCTTCACAGACTCCAGTGCCTGTAGCAGCCCTGCTAGACCCTCCCCCGCTGTCAGTAGATCAGAGTACACCCCCGCCCCGTCCTTGACCGTAACCCCTTCTCACACCCTCAACATTGAGCACCCTGAGAAACTCAAGTCCCAGCCTCTCTCCCTCCCAAAACACGCCGCCACAACCGACAACGGCGATGGAGATGACCACGACATCAAGCGTAAGCGCTTCTGCAACACGTACAACATCCTGTCCAAGTCTGGCCTGCTGGACATCACCCTAAGAACCAAGGACCTGCTCCGTCAGAACCGCAGGACCCAGGGAGACCTGGACCGGCTCAAGGAGCACACCAACCTCTTCCTGCAGGCCCTGCAGACCGGAGACACCAGCATCTGGAGCAAGCTGCAAACCAGCCTCCAGGAAGAAGAGAAAGAGGCCGAAGAGAAAGGGAAGGGCAGTGGGCAGCAGAGCATCTTAAAGGCAGATACAGATTAGACCTGGGCTAAGTAAAAGCAGGGTTTCATCTGTTAGATTGGGGAGAGACTGAGTTGAGGTGGGGGAGGCTGGGACTTGGGCTGACTGAGGAAGCTGGACCGGCAGTAATGTGCCCACAATGATCACGCAAACAGACAGTTACTCTGACCTTGTCTCCCTGCACTGCTGCCTGGTTCAGCTACCCTAAACAAGGCCAGGCAAACTCCCTCTACACACTAGCCTGCCTGCTTTACCCTAAACCAGGCCAGGCATACTCCTGGTAAACACTGTAGCCTGCCTGCCTTACCCCCCAAATCAGGCCAGGATGGATGGGAGGCTTCTGTATGATATGAAATCGCTCTATTCCCTATATAGTGCACTACCTTGACTCTATATAGTGCACTACTTTGATCCTATGTATAGTGTATGGGGAATAGGGTGGTGGACGTTGCATTCTCTCTTTTCTGTTGTACCCAGCCTGGCTCGCCTTCTTCCTGTCAAACCGCCTTCCTGCTTCTTAGAAGAAGTCTTGTTGTGCTCTGAGTATCTCTGAGATAAGCCCTAAGGGACTTTTTTACTGGAAGCTGAAAGTGCCCACCACTTGACACTTATAGCAGTCATCGTGATGAGTAAAATAGGCCTATATTGAAGAAGGCTTGCATGGTATAGTTAGTAAGAGTGCTGAGTGGATACCTGAATTAAACCCAACAAAACCACACGTTTTTGATGAAAATATTTGGTGTTAATTTAGGCTCAAACAAATATGTTTATTGATACGTTTTACAATACCCACTGGGCACACACTGGTTGAATCAACGTTGTTTAAATTACGTGGAACCAATGTGGAATAGACGTTGAATGACGTCTTTGCCCAGTGTGTAGCCACTTATACAGTAGGTTTCCACTGGAGCACGTCTAAGGAGAATGGAAAGCAAGCAGCACAGAATAATTTTTTCCCCTCGTGAATTCATGGACTAAAGACAGTGATTTACATAAAGACTCCTTTAGGACTCTAGTGAGGATACTGTTCATCAAAGCATTTTTTTTATACAACAAAGACTAATGAAAGTCCCTCAAATGGAAGATGGGCTGAAATCTTTTTGTCATAACATTTTTTGTAAGAGAATTGTCAAGACTTTATCCAAAAGCAGAATTTTATTTAAAACATTTTATTGTATTTGCACTCAAATAATTAGAAGGTAGTTCCAAAGGAATTTCTATGGAGCGTTGCTTATTTTCTTCAAGGCAGAAATGAAGATTCATTTGAGAACATCGAACCTGCATAGCTTCTTTTTTTGCTAAAGGGATGTTTTTTACTGATAGTTTCAATCGTTGTCCTTTTAGTCGATGTTCATTTAAATATAAATAAAAGTGTGTTTACTGTGCTGAACCAAGCGCTTATAACATATACTTCTCTTCATAAAATGAATGCCTTGAAATAAAAAAAATGGTGTGGGAAGTTACTCCCAAGTAAGACTAGGTTGGCACTACTTATCATAAGGTTAAGTTATTTTTTATCTGTTATTCTTTGGGTTTTGTAATAGATACACCAACATACAGTATCTCTCTCCAATGTTTGGTCATTCATGGCCTTATTTAGACAATTGATTATGTGGTCTCAAGGACAAAAACAAATTAGTTCTCTATACGAAGACAGACTCTCAGACATACCTTAGTGCCACATCTTGACATTTTGTCCTGCAAAGCATCTTTAATGGTTTGTGTGCCTCAGAGTTGTTACAAATAGAACGAATGTGATATCATTTGCTCATTTGCTAGATGTCATCTTGTGTAAATACTAGTAATAGGCCTCAGGTCAGCCATTTTAAAATGTGAGCTTCCTGAATTTATCATCTTTAAGAACTGAATAAGATATGTATTTGCTTGTTACCACAGTTTGAATAGGTGAAAAGTGTAAATGTTTGCTATTGTTGATTGGATACATATTTTGAAACTTGACTCAAATTGGGAGTCTTGTATTTAAATGTTGGCAGCTTTTTTTGTATCATTTTACCCTGCCTCCTTATCGCAAAGACATCAATTAATTGTGATTGTATTTCTCAATGTTTCAGTAGCACATTGGTAATAGCTCGTGATTGATGACAAATGGTCCATAGCCCTAACAGATAATTATGTACCAATGTTTTTCTATTACTATTCTTCTTTAAATGATACAGTACCAGTCAAAAGTTTGGACACACCTACTCATTCAAGGGTTTTTCTTTATTTTACTATTTTCTACATTGTAGAATAATAGTGAAGACATTACAACTATGAAATAACATATTCAATCATGTAGTAACCAAAAAAGTGTTAAACAACAAAAATATGTTATATTTGAGATTCGTTAAAGTAGCCACACTTTGCCTTGATAACAGCTTTGCACAGTCTTGGCATTCTCTCAACCAGCTTCATGAGGTAGTCACCTGGAATGCATTTCAATTAACCGGTGTGCCTTGTTAAAAGTTAATTTGTGGAATTTCTTTCCTTCTTAATGTGTTTGAGCCAATCAGTTCGTTTTGTGACATGGTATGTGTGGTATACAGAAGATATTTGGTAAAAGACCAAGTACATATTATGGTAAGCAAAGAGAGTTCATTAGAGTTAGCAATCTCAGAAATTGCAGCCTAAATAAATGCTTCACAGAGTTCAAGTAACAGACACATCTCAACATCAACTGTTCAGAGGAGAGCGTGACTTAGGCCTTCATGGTCGAATTGCTGCAAAGAAACCACTACTAAAGGACACCAATAATAATAAGAGACTTGCTTGGGTCAAGAAACACGAGCAATGGACATTAGACCGGTGGAAATCTGTCCTTTGGTCGGGATGAGTCCAAATTTGAGATTTTGTTTCCTACCGCCGTGCCTTTGTGAGACCCAGAGTAGGTGAACAGATTATTTCTGCATGTGTGGTTCCCACCGTGAAGCATGGAGGAGGAGGTGTGGGGGTGCTTTGCTGGTGACACTTGATTTATTTAGAATTCAAGGCACACTCAACCAGCATGGCTACCACAGAATGTTGCAGCGATATGCCATCCCATCTGGTTTGAGCTTAGTGGGACTATTATTTGATTTTCAACAGGACAATGACCCAACACACCTCCAGGCTGTGTAATGGCTATTTGACCAAGAAGGAGAGTTATGGAGTGCTGCATCAGATGACCTGGGCTCCACAATCACCCAACCTCAACCCAATTGAGATGGTTTGGGATGAGTTGAACCGCAGTGAAGGAAAAGCAGTCAACAAGTGCTCAGCATATGTGGGAACTCCTTCAAGACTGTTGGAAAAGCATTCCTCATGAAGCTGGTTGAGAGAATGCCAAGAGTGCAAAGCTGTCATCAAGGCAAAGGGTGGCTACTTTGAAGAATCTAAAATATATTTTGATTTGTTTAACACTTTTTTGGTTACTACATGATTCCATATGTGTTCTTTCATAGTTTTGTGAATGTAGAAAATAGAAAATAGAAAGAAAAACCCTTGAATGAGTAGGTGTGTCCAAACTTTTGACTGGCTCTGTACATTTTCTAAAAGGATGGACATTGAAAACACTCTTTTTGCAGCTAAGCAAATCAGAGCATCCTTCAGTTTGAACGATGATCAGTGAATGCATTATCTGTGTTTGTGTTGCTGAAGATAACATTTTTGTACTTTTTTAAAGATGCATTGCTTGCTTAATAAACTTTATTTCAAGGAACATGATCTCTGTCTGGTTTAAAAAAATATATATATATTTAAACTTTATTTAACCAGGTAGGCTAGTTGAGAACAAGTTCTCATTTGCAACTGCGACCTGGCCAAGATAAAGCATAGCAGTGTGAACAGACAACAACACAGAGTTACACATGGAGTAAACAATAAACAAGTCAATAACATGGTAGAAAAAAAGAATCTATATACAATGTGTGCAAAAGGCACGAGGAGGTAGGCAATAAATCGAATAATTACAATTTAGCAGATTAACACTGGAGTGGTAAATCATCAGATGATCATGTGCAAGTAGAGATACTGGTGTGCAAAAGAGCAGAAAAGTAAATAAATAAAAGCAGTATGGGGGGTGAGGTAGGTAAATTGGGTGGGCTATATACCGATGGACTATGTACAGCTGCAGCGATCGGTTAGCTGCTCGGATAGCAGATGTTTAAAGTTGTTGAGGGAGATAAAAGTCTCCAACTTCAGAGATTTTTGCAATTCGTTCCAGTCGCAGGCAGCAGAGAACTGGAAGGAAAGGCGTCCAAATGAGGTTTTGGCTTTAGGGATGATCAGTGAGATACACCTGCTGGAGCGCGTGCTACGGGTGGGTGTTGCCATCGTGACCAGTGAACTGAGATAAGGCGGCACTTTACCTAGCATAGCCTTGTAGATGACCTGGAGCCAGTGGGTCTGACGACGAACATGTAGCGAGGGCCAGCCGACTAGGGCATACAGGTCGCAGTGGTGGGTCGTATAAGGTGCTTTAGTAACAAAACGGATGGCACTGTGATAAACTGCATCCAGTTTGCTGAGTAGAGTATTGGAAGCTATTTTGTAGATGACATCGCCGAAGTCGAGGATCGGTAGGATAGTCAGTTTTACTAGGGTAAGTTTGGCGGCGTGAGTGAAGGAGGCTTTGTTGCGAAATAGAAAGCCGACTCTAGATTTGATTTTGGATTGGAGATGTTTGATATGAGTCTGGAAGGAGAGTTTGCAGTCTAGCCAGACACCTAGGTACTTATAGATGTCCACATATTCTAGGTCGGAACCGTCCAGGGTGGTGATGCTAGTCGGGCGTGCGGGTGCAGGCAGCGAACGGTTGAAAAGCATGCATTTGGTTTTACTAGCGTTTAAGAGCAGTTGGAGGCCACGGAAGGAGTGTTGTATGGCATTGAAGCTCGTTTGGAGGTTAGATAGCACAGTGTCCAAGGAAGGGCCAGGTGATGGTGATGAATCATGATAATATCTGAGTCAATATAGCTAATTGAGTAGAGAAAATGGATGAGATCCCAAGTGAACAGACAACTGACAGTAAAAGAAAAACATACTAATAATCCAGAGATGGGATGTGAATGTTCTTCCTCTCACTTCAAAGCAGGAGCGTAGGCAAGCATGTTGACAAGAGGTAAGAGTCCACATTTACATAAGAAAGCTATACTACTTTGTGGTAAGCGCAGCAATGCACACACAGCAGAATAAGGTATTGTGTGTAGATTTATGAGGGAAAACATTTATTAAATACATTTTAGAATAAAGCTGTAATGTAACAAAATGTGGAAAAAGTCAAGGGGTCGGAATACTTCCCGAATGCACTGTAATGCATGATAATTAATGGCATTCTCACAAACAATCGCAACATTGTTTCAATAATATATAGAACTTTCCTAGCAGCTCTGGTATATATAGCTTTTTTGAGGCCTTGCTCACAATTCATTCTGTGGCAGCACAATGACCAAACGATATACTGTATGTGAGGCTCTTGATCATGTCTTTGATCATGACACTGGTGAGGAGGAGAGAGGCCAGGAAACTGACAGTGAAGATGCATTAGAGGAGGAAGTGTCAGAAGTTGAAGACAACAGAATATGATCCAGACCAAGAGACAACCGATGTGAAACAATCCAGTGATGAGGAAGAGGGCTCTGCTGAGGTTGTTACATTCCGGTCAAATAATGGGAATTTGTTCTGGTCTTCATCCCCACCTGAGAGGAGAGGTCGGCTGTCGGCTGAAAACATCAGAATGACCCCAGGGCCAACGAAATACACCATATCCCGGGTTGGTGACATAAAATCCTGCTTCGAACTGTTCCTGACAGAGTCAATCGAAACTATAGTGATAAACATGACCAACTTAGAGGGGAGACTTGTTTACGAAGACAACTGGAAAGAGGTAGACCGGACAGACGTCCAAGCATACGTGGGTCTCTTGATTTTGGCTGGTGTGTACAGATCCAGAAACTAATCTACCACCAGTTTATGGGATGCAGAGTCTGGTCGGGCAATTTTTCATGCCACTGTAAGGGGTGCGTAACTGACTGCAGGGAAGTCAGGCGCAGGAGAGCAGACATGGGTAACAACCGGAGCGGTTTATTTAGGCAAAATGAACTGCACCCAGAAACAACAAAATACGGGTTGAAATAACCCGTCGCAAACCAGTTAGACATGCACAAACACTTTACAACAAACAATTCCACACACAGACATGGGGGGAACAGAGGGTATTATACATGTCACATAATGAGGGAATGTAAACCAGGTGTGTGGGAAAACAAGACAAAACAAATGGAACATGACAGGTGGATCGGTGATGGCTAGGAGACCGGTGACATCGACCGCCGAACGCCGCCCGAACAAGGAGAGGAACCGACTTCGGCGGAAGTCGTGACAGCCACAATGTCACTCCAGACATTTCACGTGTTGTCACGGGTGATTCGCTTCGACCACCGTGATACAAGACCAGGCCGCTGTCAACAAGACAAGCTGGCAGCGATCAGAGAGGTTTGGCACAAGTGGGTACAGCGCCTGCCACTCACCTATAACCCAAGTCCAGACATCACAGTGGATGAGCGTCTGGTCACTTTTAGGGGACGCTGCCCAATAATCTGTCTGTAAACAATTGTTTACTATAGTTTGTTAACAAGAAATTTGTAGAGTGGTTGAAAAACGAGTTTTAATGACTCCAACCTAAGTGTATGTAAACTTCCGACTTCAACTGTACAAGAGTCAGAAGATCTACGGCCGCCAGAGACAGAAGAGACAAAAGGTGTAATCTGTCTGCACCAAGAAATGTCAAAACGAGCATTACGTGCCATAAATGCAGTGCATATATTTGCAAGGCACATGCAGCAACCGCCACGTATTGTCCAACATGTGCATGAGAACACACAAAATGTAACCACTAATCAATTGTTAGTAATACTGTTATTGTTACTGTTGTTCTTTAATGTGTTCAGACATTAATTTTGTAATATGGTAAAGTTTTCTTGTGTAGTTTTGAGCCTATGTCCTTTCTTTACTAATAAAATCATACCGGTCAGTTTTGACCGGGAACACAACAGATGTTATTTTGTGCCACTATTTAAACATTTGAAATGGTTTCAAATCAAATGTCCTTGTTAAACTTTGACACAGTGTAGTCTTAAGATAAATAGCACAATATGTTTAATCTGAGTATTTGTTATAGTCAAAATAATCCATACATTATGCTTTTTTTTACTCAAAATGAGTTGTATGAGCTCAGGTCAATGAGGCCTACAGGCCATAAATAGCAAATAGAAGTTCACAACGTGTAATGTTCACAAGAACTTAAGTTGATAAAAAGATCTAACAACATTAGGTGATAATATATGTATTATTATTATGGATTTATAATCAGCTATAATGGGGCGGTCATTTTGGACTGGGAACACAGAATGAATTAACATGAAACCAAAACAACAGAAGGGTTAATGTTATTTAGTAGGCCTGCTTTGTCTGTCCTTAATTATTACATTGCTGACGACGTCTGTCGTTATGTCTTGATCAAAGTCCATGCTTCTTGCTATTATTATTTCGTATTGCTCACGCATGTATACCGAGCGACAGTTCATTAGAAAATAAAATTACAAATGTAGATCGTTTATTTTGATTGTACAAATGTTGTGGCATAAGTGTCGGAAGAGAAGTTTTGCTCCCCTCGAAAATGAAACAATATATGGGGCAAGCGAATTATCCTACCTTCATCTAAATCTGTGTCTGGAATAAATGCAGGCAGTATTACCCAGCCATGAATTAGGCTATTTATTAGCCTATTTCGTTGATAATTTAATAGGACTAAGTAAGTAAATCATGTGCATTTTCATCAGTTGGGGTCGTTTAACAATGTGTGTGAAGGAACATAACGATGTGCTCTGAGATGCACTCAGAGTGATAGAGCACCATAGGTTTTGGCTTTACCACCATTTAAGGCACGCCTCCAGGTTTTCCGATTACGAGTATCAAGTATGATAAAACGAATATGAGTACCACGAGATCGGCACACCCCTATTTTGTAGTATCTTCCCTCTCGAGTAATGGTTGCTATAGGTAAACTACCTGGTTACAACATCCGTGCCTGCCGTGCTGCAGTGTTTCCAGAAATGTGGTCATGTAGCATCAGGGTGTAGGAAGGAGCAGCCTAGATGTACCAGGTGTGGGGGGTTTCCATCTAGTGGAGACATGCCTGGAGGACTAGCCCAGTCAGTGTAGTAACTGTGGAGGAAATCATAAAGCCAGGTCGTCAGAGTGCCCGATAAAAGTGAAACAGGTGCAGGTAGCTAAACTCAGAATAGGACAGAGTGTTACTTATGCAGAGGCAGTGAGAAGGGTTGAGGGTGGAGTGGGAAGGAATGCTCCCTCTGTTGCCTTTACAAAAGGACCAACAGTGAATGTTCCCATTACAACATGGGGACCCCATGAACTGTGCTTTGACAAATCCAGGTTTCTGGCCATCACAACAGTTGTAAATTGGGCTGCGCAAAAATGTACATTGCTTTAGAAGCAGCTGAACGAGACCCATCTGCGGAAGATCTACAGAAATGTTGGCAGAAGAAGTGCTGTCCTCCCAGGCCCAGGCCCTTGGAGGGATACATTTATCTGATCTCTGTAATTTATCAGATTTTTGGTTAGTGGGATAGGGGTGGGTATTGTGGTCCGAAAATTGTTAAACAGTTTTAAAAACAATTATTATAAATGCAACAGTTGGACAATGGATGAAGGTACTCCAAACTTTTAGAATTAACATAAAGGGGAGGGGCATGGCTGCAACCACCAAACACTTACTCTGTCTACTCTACTTGCACTCACCTGTGCTGTCTAGACTGCCTCATTAATTACTGTTGTTGTCACGTTGTCTTGCATAATTCAACAAGTGTGTCAATAGCTGGATTAAAAATCAACAGGCTTGGCCGTAGATTACATCTGTCTAAACATACTTTTGCGAGATCAGACATAATATCACTATAATCCAAGTGTTCATTTTTGGATGTTGCTTTCATTTCAGCGCGTCTAATTTGTAAACATTTTAACTGTATTAAATTATTACTTTTTTCAGTTCCACAAAAAAATGAACACCCATCAAAATAAAGTTATCTTTCTTCCCTTTGTTGTGATGTAAGTGTCGAGATTGTACGTTAAATCCCAGACGAAGCTTCAGCGTTCTTATAGATCAGGGATGGGAACTTTGATGGAGGTGGGGGCCACAAAAATCTGAACTCATCGTGAGTGGCCGCAGTTGCTTGCGGGTCTGCGTACCCACATCCATACCCGATATGATATCTGAGTGAGACTGACTAACAAAATCAATGGGGGCCACCAGCCTGTAATTCTACCATGATAACAAGTTTACAATAGCTGGCTGCTAAACTAATTCAAGCAGGCCGCCAGTTGCCTATCCCTGTTATAGATTCAAGTATCCCACTGAGCTCATTTCAGCCATTACCGGGGTGTGTTTGACAGGTCATTACACATTTTTCTGCAGTCTTAACGTTAACGGGAAAACGTAACAGACACTAGCAAGAGTATGAAAGAGTCCCATGAGTAAAATGAAAGCAATCAATCCATTGAGATTTTGCACCCCTCAAACACAGGAAATAGATGGCTGAAAAAGACTCAGGTGGGCAGGGCAGGAGTACAAATCACACATTTTCTTAGAGACATATTTTGTCTATCCAGGTGTCAGTGGAGATGCTCTATGTTCTCCAGAGTGGGAGATGACATCAGTCTGCCATGTACCAATGTGGTTTTTTATCTAGACCACTCCTCAACTACATGGATCTATAACATCTTACTTTTGATGAAGTTGGTCTGCGGAGGGTGAAAAAGGAAGAACATAACAACAGAGCAGAGAGACTGAGTTTAGGGTCTGACTGTTCTCTACATGTTAAAATATCAAATTTTCTTTCTCAGTCTTATCGTGCACACCAGAGACAGATCTAAAGCCTGATGGACCAGCGACATTAAGATGATCTCTGCCTGCCTATTATGGACTTATTATGGAAACTGTAACTCACTCATCATTAGTGGTGTTACTCTGAGCTGAACGGATGAGACAGGTACTGATCTGCAGGGAGACTCCAGACACCAGGTCACACAGATGTCTGGCTGTAATATCACTCTGACTGTGACAATGCACATCTACATTCTCAGGTAACATATATATCTCCCATTTCATCAATAACCACTGGGAACACACTGGTTGAATCAACGTTGATTCCACATCATTTAAATTAAATTACATGGAACCAATGTGGAATAGATGTTGAATTGACGCCTGTGCCCAGTGAGTAAGTAAATCTGCCACCCTAACATAGACTGTAGAAATAGGAACTGGTTCTGTATGAAATGGAAATGGAAAAAACCCTGGGGAAAGAGAAGATGTTGGGTGTCAAGTACAAAAATGGAAAACTGTACTTTATTGGCTCAGAACGTGAAACTGATGAGAGTGACATGTTTGAAGGAGTTGAAGACAGAAATGATTCATTTTTTTTAAACTGGAGGAGCGGATTCAGAGCTGCACGGTGTGGAGGTTGATGTGTCTGTGTAACAGTATAGCTTCCGTCCCTCTCCTCACCCCTACCTGGGCTCAAACCAGGGACCCTCTGCACACATCAACAACTGACACCCACGATGCATCGTTACTCATCACTCCACAAAAGCAGTTGCCCTTGCAGAGCAAGGGGAACAACTACTTCAAGGTCTCAGAGTGAATGACGTCACCGATTGAAACGGTATTAGCACACACCCCGCTAACTAGCTAGCCATTTCACATTGGTTACATCTGTAAAGAGAGGGAAGACAGGAAAGAATGACAAATATGATTCTGGTCCAGTGGGAGTGATATTTTTGGAGATAATGGATCCTTGCCTTCTGACTGATCCATATGTAGTGTCAGGTTGGGTGGAGAAGAGTTTGGGGACTGTTGAGTCAATGAAAGTAACTCAAAGTGGACTTGAGACGATTTTTTGCATTTCTTCCGTCTGGGAGCGGGCACTCCGCACCACGCGCCTAGGGATAACAACTGGGACTTGCTATGCTCTCTTAACCAGACAAAGTCAAGTTAGGTGTGTCAGTTATCCCGTGAGACCTTTTGTACCAAACCCATTAAAGTGTTTTAGGTGCCAAGCTTATGGTCATGTTGCAGAAGTTTGTAGGAGGGAGATTCCTAGATGTGCAGGAGGGCATGAGACAAAGTAATGTGTAGTATTGGTGGAAAGAGTTGTGTGTGTTAACTGTAGGGGTACCCATTGTGCTGGAGGTCAGAAGTGTCTGGTGAGAGAAAGGAAGGTTGAGGTTGCCAGGATCAGAGTCTGCCTAAGCAGACTTAAAATGAGCACACTGCTTTTTCTAAACATGTTACTGAATTTCCGAAACAGTTTTTAAATGTTTAAAAAAATTATATTTCAAACTCATTGTCAGTTACAAGTGTGTTTTTTCCTGTAGGCTCCACTTCCACTATTTATTTAATTTCTTACTAGCTAGTCAGCATCTTTTTTTAGTTCTTCCCATTGACATTGCAAATAAAAGGACTGTAGCCTAAACTTCATTCGAAATGACGCCACATGCCCTTTATCACCTTTACCTGCAACTAAATTCCTCGCCGGTCGCGGTGGCGCGTGCCTGTATTCCAAGTCTCTGGGAGGCTAAGGTTGGCGGATCGAGTGAGCTGAGCTCTGGGCTGTAGCGTGCTATGTCGAGCGGGTGTCCACACTAAGTTCGGTACCGATATAGTGCTCCTTGGGGAGCCCGGGGCCACCAGGTCGATCAAGGAGGGATGCACCGGCCCAGGTCTGAAACGAAGCAGGTCAAAAGCCCCCGTGCCATCCAGTAGTGGGATAGCGCCTGTGAGTAGCCGCTGCCGTAGCAAGACATCGAAACCTGATCTTTTTTATTAATTTAGTTGTATTTGTTAGAAATAATGTATTTCTCGGTGGCTACTACTGCGATGCAAAAACTCGAGCATCACAGAGTAAAATAGAAAGCAGACGAACACAGTTAGCACGTACTTTTCTCTGGAAATTGAGAATTATACCGACCCCTACTGACGAAGGGAGAGTATAGTAGCTACAGTATTTATAACAGCTGATGTTACCACACAAGAACCAGCAGATGTCAGTAATCAAAAGCTACTTGCGTTTATATTTTAGCAACGAAACCCGGAAGTACCAGTTTTGTCCCTCAAGTATTCCCGTAGAACTGGGGTCTACCACATTTCTATGTACAAATAAGAAAACAAGGTAAAGCGTATAAATTAATATTTCGTAAGTAATTTATCTTTGTGGTTTGATTAAAGTGTATATGTGTGACATATACTGACTGTTGAGAAGCTTTGTTTTGGCATAAGAAGCTAACATGCTATTAACGGCAACAAATCAAACGCTAACAACAAACTCGCCGGCTATCTAACTAGCCACAGTTTTCAATCGACCTTTTTAGCTGAGATGGAAATGAATGTTGGCCAGTAACACAAAGGTACTATATTGTAGCGGGTGACATTTGTTCATTTTTGTATGGGTGGGTATAATTTGTGGAACGTTCCAACAGGAATCTGTTTCCAAAACTTTGTAAAGTAACGTTACAAGGTTGCCAACAAATAACGCATACAAAGTAACATGATCAATTCACCTAACTTAGCTAACTAGCTAGCGAATAGGCATCAACTCACCACATAGCTTATTTTTAATGTTTGTCCATAGGCTACCAGAGTGAGGACAGACATTTTTCGGAATAAACGTGGTTAGTGAAAAACGTAATGAAATAGCCCACTCCCTACCCTTACCTGGTATCTTATTATGCTGCTATACAACTTTGTATGCGTTGTTTGTTGGCAACCTTGTTATTTACGACGTGTTTGTAACAGATTCCTGTTGGAACGTAACACATTATACCCACCCTTTTTGGAGAGAACAGCGGAGGTGTTGTCTTGCTAGCTAGGCGGCCATCTTTATTGATGCTGCATTAGTTAAACATAACTAGAAGCTGTACAAGTTAGCCATCTAACTCGGTAATTTACAGAGATACCTGCAACTATGCAAAGCTTGTTGTGTGATTAACACTGAGCTAACGGACTAACAGCTCAGTTGCTAATTAATATACTTCGTATATTTTGTTGAAATGTTGGTTGCTAGTTTCAACAAGTCATATAGTTAGCTAGTCTATTTAGGTTGACTATGACTTAATGAATGGGAAACACTGGATGCTGATGAAACCGAGATGATTATTCTCACCCCCACTCTAATAGGATATCTCAGTTAACAGCTAATTTTACTCAGTAATGGAAAGTGTGATTTATCCCTACAGATCTCTCAAGGCGTAATCCATGCTTTCAGATGAGCTTGACTCCAAACCCGAGGTAAGCGCTCCACATTGTTCACCTGCCAACACTAATACATAGTAGTATGTATTTGTGGTCTTCCATTTGCACATACAGATCCACCCTTAGCTACAGAACTGTTTGATGAATTATCTTGCTTCCTCTCTCCTCTGCAGCTGCTGGTTCAGTTTGTCCAGAACGCTTCCATCCCTCTGGGGCAGGGTCTGGAGGACTCTGATCCCAAACACACCTGCCTTCCCCTGCTGGCCCCTGCAGATAGCTCCCTGTGCACACAGCTGGCCCTGACAGGTCAGACAGCCAGCAATCATCACAGACAATGACTGAAAATCATCATAGACAATCTGCCATACAATAACCTTGTGTTTTTCAGATTCTATATTGCTACTTGGACTAAATCTCTCTAAGAACCTACTCTCTCATTGGTTCTCTAGCCAACTAATCACTCCACTAATGTAATCTGTGATTGGTTCCCCAGAGGGTGGTCTCAGCCATGTGTCAACGAGGTCTCTGTCCCTGTCAGAGTTTGGGGGAGCAGTGCAGAGCCCCATGGAGGTGCACCCCAACCCCCATCCCCGCAGCCCTCACACACCCCCCAGCCCATCTCCTGTCCTCCATGACCTGCAGCGGTCAGAGAGCAGCTCCTACGTCCTCCTCAACCTCGCCAAAGGTACGGAGACGCAGGGCCCAAGCAACCATATTAAATACCATTTTATTGGTCCCATGCGCCGAGTACAACAGGTGTAGACTTCACTGTGAAAGGCTTACTTACGAGCCCTTCTCCAACAATGCAGAGTTAAAAAGTGCACTGATTTGAAGTGGATTTAACAAGTGACTTTAACAAGTGACATCAATAGGGGATCATAGCTTTCACCTGGTCAGTCTATCTCATTTACATAACTATTCACACCCCTCAATACTTTGTAGACACACCTTTGGCAGTGATTATAGCTGTGTCTTTCTGGCTAAGTCTCTAAGATCTTTACACACCTGGATTGTGCAATATTTGCCCAATATTATTTTAAAAATATTCAAGCTCTGTCAAATTGGTTGTTGATATATTGCTAGACAACCATTTTCAGATCTTGCCACATTTTCAAGCAGATTTAAGTCAAAAGTCTAACTCGGACCCGTAGGAACATTCACTGTCTTCTTGGTAAGAAACTCCAGTGTAGATTTGGTTTTGTGTTTTAGGTTATTGTTCTGCTGAAAGGTGAATTAATCTCCCAGTGTCTGGTGGAAAGCAGACTGAACCAGCTTTTCCTCTAGGATTTTGCCTGTGCTTAGCTCCATTTAGCTCCCCATTCCTTAATGATTACAAGCATACCCATAACATGATGCAGCCACCACTGTTTGAAAATGTGGAGAGTGGTACTGAGTAATGTGTTGTATTGGATTTTCCCCAAACATAACACTTTGTATTCAAGACAAAAAGTGAATGAATTTGCCACATTTTTTACAGTATTACTTTAGTGCCTCGTTGCAAACAGGATGCATGTTTATATTCTGTACAGGCTTCCTTCTTTTCACTCTGTCAATTAGGTTATTATTGTGGAGTAACTACGTTGTTGTTGATCCATCCTCAGTTTTCTCCTATCACAGCCATTAAACTCTGTAACTGTTATAAAGTCAGCATTGGCCTCATGGTGTCCCTGAGTGGTTTCCTTCCTCTTCGACAACTGAGTTGGGAAGGACGCCTGTATCTCTGTAGTGACTGGGTGTATTGATACATCATCCAAAGTGTAATTAATAACTTCACCATGCTCAAAGGTATATTCAGTGTCTGCTTTATTTAAATTTTTACCCATCTATCAATAGGTAGCCTTTGCGAGGCACTGGAAAACCTCCCTGGTCTTTGGTTGAACCTGTGTTATAAATTTACTGCTTGACTGTGTGGGGTACGAACAGGAGGTAGTCATTCAAAAATCATGTTAAACACTATTATTGCGCACAGAGTGAGTCCATGCAACTTATTATGTGACTTGTTAAGCACATTTTTACTCCTTAACTTCTTTAGGCTTGCCATAACAAAGGGATTGAATACTTATTGACTCAAGACATCTCAGCTTTTAATTTTTAATTAATTTGACAAATTCAAAAGGCACTTGCACATCTGAGCTGTCTTTGTTGCACGTGCATGGTAACAGTGTAATAACATGAGAGAGAGAAAGAAACCTGCACACTGCTCTTGCTAGTATCACTGCTCTTTAATAAGCTTTGTGTCGGCCTCAAGGCCTTTATTTTTTAAAAGCTCTGGCGAAGGCCATGAGGCCGATACATAAAGCTTAATAAAGAGCAGTGATACTAGCAAGAGCAGTGTGCAGCTTTCTTTTTTCTCAATTAATTTGTAAAACATAATTCCACTTTGATATTATGAGGTATTGTGTGTAGGCCAGTGACCAAAAATCTCAATTTCATTCATTTTAAATTCAGGCTGTAATACAATAAAATGTGGAAAATGTCAAGGAGTGTGAATACTTTCTGAAGGCACTGTTATGTAACACTTAACAGTTCTATCAACTATATTTCTACACTGCCCTTCCTTCAGGGCATGTCTGATTGTTGTGCTGTAATGTGAATATATGTATTGAAATGAATTCTTTATTTAACGGTTATCTGTACTGTGATGTGACAAAGCAGCTTTGCAAATACATCGACAAGTGTTATCATCTCCTCTGCACACTGTCTGTGGCAGACTCTGTCTCTGCTGGGAAAATTATCACATTTATTGTCTTATGATCTTGTTTTCTTTACATTTTAGGGCTGAGATAAATTGACAAGGACACTTCATCATGCCCTGACAAACTCTCTCCCTCCTTGTCTCCCTCTCCCTTCACCTCTCCTTTTCTGTTTCTCCCCCTCGTCCTCTCCTCCCTTTCTCCCTCTCTCTCCAGGCCTAGCAGCCTCCTCTGAGCCACTAATCTTTTCAGCAGACGGGACAGAGGAGGAGGAAGAGGAGGTGATCTCGTCCGGGGACTGTTGTGTGGATGGCACTGCCCCCTGGTACCTGCGGGTACAGGAGTTGGCACACGACAGCCTCATAGCAGCAACGCGTGCACAGCTAGCTAAAGATGCCAAGGCTAGCCAGGACGCCAGGGCTGGGAACGGCTGCAACAGTAATGTCACTGACTTTAATGGTGGTGGGTAAATTGACTTTTTAATGGTGATGGGTAAATTGACTTTAATGGGGGTGGGTAAATTGACTTTAATGGGGGTGGGTAAATTGACTTTAATGGGGGTGTGTAAATTGACTTTAATGGTAGTTTATTGCCACAAACGGATCACTGACTGAAGAGCAGGTGTGACATTTAGCTGATACTGACTATATAACAGGAAGACTTCTGTTTATGATATCACATCCCCTCTCTGTTTCTGTTGCCTAGGTGACCACCTGCCCAGCTTTCCGTTGGAGGGTGTGAAGAGAGAGCAGCCGGCGAGGACCAATCGTACGCTTTCGTCTAAACAGAACCTCCGCTGCTCCTTTGAGGGCTGCTATAGAACCTTCACCTGGCCTGCTCACCTCAAATACCACCTCAAAACACACAGGTACACACACACACACACACACACACACACACACTCAAATATCACCTCAAATGTTAATGTGTGTGTGTGTGTGTGTGTCAGGAACGACCGTATGTTCCGGTGTGGGGCGGAGGGCTGTGGGAAAAGTTTCTACGTGCTGCAGCGTCTTCAGGTCCACATGAGAACTCACAACGGAGACAAGCCTTTTTTCTGCAAGGAGAAGAACTGTGGCAAGAAGTTCACCACTGCAGGAAACCTCAAGAACCACAAACGCACACACACAGGTGGGGACAGTGACACACACTTAGAGGTACACAGCAGTAGAGCACATACACCGGAGCGACATCTGTTTTAGTCTGCTCTGTATCCTGTAGTAGAGCATAGAAGTAAAGTGAATGTCTTTCATATGTTTCAGGTGTTTTCAGTGCTGTGGGAAGATATGTGCTTAGTGTAGGAGAGTGGTATAATGCTTTCTCTGTGAGAAAGTGTTATCATTAATGTGTGTTGTCTACATTTGAGAAGCCTTAATATGTACCTTCTAGCGTGTGATCTTTAATTGGTGTGTGTGTTGTCTATAGGTGAGAAGCCTTTCCTGTGTGAAGCAGATGGCTGTGGTCGTTCCTTTGCAGAGTACTCCAGTCTACGCAAACACATGCTCGTCCACTCAGGTGAGAACACCACACCC
Organism: Salvelinus namaycush; assembly: GCF_016432855.1. Classification (NCBI taxonomy): domain Eukaryota; kingdom Metazoa; phylum Chordata; class Actinopteri; order Salmoniformes; family Salmonidae; genus Salvelinus; species Salvelinus namaycush. The sequence goes on along the minus strand of NC_052330.1, from coordinate 22,930,102 downwards.
ACAGATAGGTTCATAAAATCTGAATTGACCTACTAGGACAGGGGTAGGCAACCTTGGTCCTGGAGGGCCGCAGGCACTTCATGTTTTTAACAGACCTGGAAGACCAGGTGTGTTGAATTTAGGCAATCACTGAACTGATCAATTAGCTCAGTTGGTCAGGTGTGGTGCCTGTGGCACTCCAGGAAAAGGGTTGCCCACCCCTGTACTAGCATTTAAACACAGTTTCAACTTTTCATTCTATACGTAGTGAAATGACAACAGCTAGGTTGCTTTGTTAACTACCGGTATAACAACAACTGAATATGTAGAAGTCGAGTTCATACTGTCCACGAGCACAGTTTAAAAATGTAATTGTGGTAACAGTCAGTTAGATAACTTTAGCTTCAGTTTGTCACTGGATGCGTCTCAAATGGTACCCTATTCCCTATATAGTGCACTCTTTTTTTTTTATCTGAGCCCAATGGCCTTGTGCTCAAAAGTAGTGCACTTTATAGGGAATATGGTGCCATTGGAGACAGTGATAAGTGTCCCTGTGTATGAATGTGTTCTAGGAGAGAAACCCCACCAGTGTGGTGTCTGTGGAAAGACGTTCTCTCAGAGCGGCAGCAGGAACGTCCACATGAGGAAGAGACACGGAGAGGAGGTGCTGGGGAACGAGGGCAGAGAAACAGGTAACACAGTGACACACAAATTACGCCAATGGTCACCAACCCTGGTTACAAGCATTACAGGATGTATAGGCTTTTCCTCCAATTCCAACCCAACACACTACACCTAATTCAGCCGGAGCCTTGGAGTTTACCTGTGTGTGTCTATGTATAACCGGCTCGTTGTCTTCCATTTGGAATGTTCGATATAACACACACACACACACCTCTGTAATGAACAGTATGGCACCTCTGTGTGATTGACAGGCGAGGCTCTGACACACAGCAGTTTGCTGGAGGCTGACGGGTCACCTGACGACAATATGGTCACCATGACTACGGGGGTGGAGCCCATGAACGTACACCACGCCATGCTGCGAGAACAAGGTAGACATTCACAGTCATACAAAACGTTTCACAAATGCAAAACCCCAATAAATCACATTTATTTGTCAAATGCCCATAATCAACTGGTGTAGACTTTACCGTTGAATGCTTAATACAGTTCAATCCCAATACTCTTAAAGGGATAGTGTGGGGATTTCTGGGGACACGAATGACGTAACACACATTTCCCGATGGTCCTGCAACTTGCGACAACCTTTATTTATTTTAGAGCAGTTTAATTCATTGTTTAATTTCGCCTTACTAAGTATTGTTGACATAGTTTCATATCTCGTTGCTCTTCCGAACGGTAATAATGGCAGTGAATTGCTGAATGGAGGATTGCTAAAGTAGGCCGCAGCAAAGCCTTGGATTTTCCTGAAAGATTTCCAATTGGAGTGGCGGGCATATTTGTCTGCTCCTGACACAGTTTTGGTTACCTTGGTCGGCAGAATATCCGAAGCAAGGTTTTTCATCTCTCTTCGTAAAAGTTAAAAAAGGATATAGTCGATGTAAATGCGACTTGACATGTGAAGCCTGCATTCAGTTACCAAACTTTCATCAGCAAGCTAGCACAGCCGCTAATTGAGTAAACGGTCATATTTCTGTTATTTTAAACCTCAGTCTAGTCTACAACTTTACTTATATTGCCTTGCTTCATTTCCGAAACAACATAATCTGACTCTTCACTGTTCCACAAATCCCGGAATTAGGCAGATAAGATACATTTTTCCATTATTAAAGTGGCTGGAGTTGAGTCAGTATGTTGGCAGCAGCCACTCAATGTTAGTGGTGGCTGTTTAACAGTCTGATGGCCTTGAGATAGAAGCTGTTTTTCAGTCTCTCGGTCCCTGCTTTGATGCACCTGTACAGACCTCGCCTTCTGGATGATAGCGGGGTGAACAGGCAGTGGCTCGGGTGGTTGTTGTCCTTGATGATCTTTATGGCCTTCCTGTGACATCGGGTGGTGTAGGTGTCCTGGAGGGCAGGTAGTTTGCCCCCGGTGATGCGTTGTGCAGACCTCACTACCCTCTGGAGAGCCTTACGGTTGTGGGCGGAGCAGTTGCCGTACCAGGCGGTGATACAGCCCGACAGGATGCTCTCGATTGTGCATCTGTAAAAGTTTGAGTGCTTTTGGTGACAAGCCGAATTGAGGCGCTGCTGCGCCTTCTTCACCACGCTGTCTGTGTGGGTGGACCAATTCAGTTTGTCCGTGATGTGTACGCCGAGGAACTTAACTTACTACCCTCTCCTACTGTCCCGTCGATGTGGATAGGGGGGTGCTCCCTCTGCTGTTTCCTGAAGTCCACTATCATCTCCTTTTGTTTTGTTGAGTGTGAGGTTATTTTCCTGACACCACACTCCGAGGGCCCTCACCTCCTCCCTGTAGGCCGTCTCGTCGTTGTTGGTAATCAAGCCTACCACTGTAGTGTTGTCTGCAATCTTGATGATTGAGTTGGAGGCGTGCATGTCCACGCAGTCATGGGTGAACAGGGAGTACAGGAGAAGGCTCAGAACGCACCCTTGTGGGGCCCCAGTGTTGAGGATCAGCGGGGTGGAGATGTTGTTACCTACCCTCACCACCTGGGGGCAGCCCGTCAGGAAGTCCAGTACCCAGTTGCACAGGGCGGGGTCGAGACCCAGGGTCTCGAGCTTGATGACGAGTTTGGAGGGTACTATGGTGTTAAATGCCGAGCTGTAGTCGATGAACAGCACTCTCACATAGGTATTCCTCTTGTCCAGATGGGTTAGGGCAGTGTGGTTGCGATTGCGTCGTCTGTGTACCTATTGGAGTGGGTCTAGGGTGTCAGGTAGGGTGGAGGTGATATGGTCCTTAACTAGTCTCTCAAAGCACTTCAAGATGATGGAAGTGAGTGCTACGGGGCGGTAGTCGTTTAGCTCAGTTACCTTAGCTTTCTTGGGAACAGGAACAATGGTGGCCCTCTTGAAGCATGTGGGAACAGCAGACTGGGATGAGGATTGATTGAATATGTCCATAAACACACCAGCCAGCTGGTCTGCGCATGCTCTGAGGATGCGGCTGGGGATGCAGTCTGGGCCTGCAGCCCTGCGAGGGTTAACACGTTTAAATTGTTTACTCACGTCGGCTGCAGTGAAGGAGAGTCCACAGGTTTTGGTAGCGGGCCGTGTCAGTGGCACTGTATTGTCCTCAAAGCGAGCAAAGAAGTTGTTTAGTCTGTCTGGGAGCAAGACATCCTGGTCGGCGACGGGGCTGGTTTTCTTTTTGTAATCCGTGATTGACTGTAGACCCTGCGACATACCTCTTGTGTCTGAGCTGTTGAATTGCAACTACTTTGTCTCTATACTGACGCCTAACTTGTTTGATTGCCTTGCGGAGGGAATAGCTACACTGTTTGTATTCGGTCATGTTTCCGGTCACCTTGCCCTGGTTAAAAGCAGTGGTTCGCGCTTTCAGTTTCGTGCAAATGCTGCCATCAATCCACGGTTTCTAGTTTGGGAAGGTTTTAATAGTTGATGTGGGTACAACATCGCCGATGCACTTGCTAATAAACTCGCTCACCGAATCAGCGTATTCGTCAATGTTGTTGTTTGACGCAGTGTGGAACATATCCTAATCCACGTGATCGAAGCAATCTTGAAGCGTGGAATCAGATTGGTCGGACCAGCGTTGAACAGACCTGAGTGTGGGAGCTTCCTGTTTTAGTCTCTGTCTATAGGCTGGGAGCAACAAAATGAAGTCGTGGTCAGCTTTTCCAAAAAGAGGGCGGGGGAGGGCCTTATATGCGTCGCGGAAGTTAGAATAACAATATTCCGGCCCTGAACGAATAAAGTGAATAAATTATCGTAATAATTTGTTACTTTATTTCTTATTTTTGTAGGTATTTTTCTTTATTAACTGCTTTGTTGGTTAGGGCTTGTAAGTAAGCATTTCACTGTTGTATTTGGTGCATGTGACAAATAAAATTTGATTTGATACATTTTTCAAACTATCCCCAGCAGTAAAAGGTATTATTTCTTATAGCTATGATCAAATTTACTCTCTTCACAATCCTTCATTCGCAGCTATTAAAACTTTATGGGAACATAAAGTTTGAGTTTACTGATGACACATGGGAAGATATTCTGCACCGTGTCCACTCCTCTTCTATTTGTGCCAAACATGGTTTGATCCAATGCAACATCCTACACCACACTCACTGGACTAAACTCTGTCCCGAAGCAAGCACCAATTAGCCTGGAGCTAGCCCATGCTAGGCCCATCTCCCGGCTAGCTGAAGAGGTCCATCAGGCACTCCCTCCTGGACCCCTTTTACTGCCGGTATGGGGTACGGAACCCCGCCGATTCTTCACGACTGGACTACCAACGTAATCTGCTCGAGGGGGTTACTCAACTGGCTCCTACGTCGCAACATCCCCTGAGTTCCCATTTGTTAGCCTGCTAGCCGCGGCCTCGCTAGCTGTCTAGAGCATATCGGACTGTTAGCTAATGGGTCCATTGGCCAATTTCTCGTGCCACTATTCCTATTTTGCCAATGGGCCTGGGCCCCTTTTACCACACGAAGCCCTGCTTATCCATCACGACTGGACTACCGACGTAATCTGCCCAATGTTTTTTTTTTTCAACAGGCCCCTTCGTTGCGACGTCCCCTGAATGCCCATCTGCTAGCTGCGGCCCGCTAGCTGTCTAGAGCATTTTGGACTGTTAGCTGAATAGATTCATTTGCCAATTGGACTGGACCCCTCTGCTACACGGAACCCTACTAATCCATCATGACTGGTCTATCGACGGAACCGCACTAGGAGGCTAAAACAGACTTTCCTCCGTCGCGACATTCCTCTAAGGCCCTTCTGCTAGCTTGTTAGCCCCGGCCTGCTAGCTGTCTGAATCGCCGAGTCTCCAGCCAGCCCAACCATTCACTGGACCCTTATGATCACTTGGCTACGCATGCCTCTCCATAATGTCAATATGCCTTGTCCATTACTGTTCTGGTTAGTGATTATTGTTTTATTTCATTGTAGAGCCTCTAGCCCTGCTCAATATGCCTTAACCAACCATTTAGTTCCACCTCCCACATATGCGATGACATCACCTGGTTTCTAGAGACAATATCTCTCTCATCATCACTCAATGCCTAGGTTTACCTCCAATGTACTCACATCCTACCATACCTTTGTCTGTACATTATGCCTTGAATCTATTCTATCGCGCCCAGAAACCTGCTCCTTTTACTCTCTGTTCCGAACGTACTAGACGACCAGTTCTTATAGCCTTTAGCCGTACCCTTATCCTACTCCTTCTCTGTTCCTCTGGTGATGTAGAGGTTAATCCAGGACCTGCAGTGCCTAGCTCCACTCCTATTCCCCAGGTGCTCTCATTTGTTGACTTCTGTAACCGTAAAAGCCTTGGTTTCATGCATGTTAACATTAGAAGCCTCCTCCCTAAGTTTGTTTTATTCACTGCTTTAGCACACTCTGCCAACCCGGATGTCTTAACCGTGTCTGAATCCTGGCTTAGGAAGACCACCAAAAACCCTAAAATGTCCATCCCTAACTATAACATTTTCCTCCAAGATAGAACTGCCAAAGGGGGCGGAGTTAGCCTGCAGAGTTCTGTCTTACTATCCAGGTCTGTACCCAAGCAATTTGAACTTCTACTTTTAAAAATCCACCTTTCCAGAAACAAGTCTCTCACCGTTGCCGCTTGCTATAGACCACCCTCTGCTCCCAGCTGTGCCCTGGACATCAAATGTGAACTGATTGCCCCCCATCTATCTTCAGAGCTTGTGCTGCTAGGTGACCTAAACATGGACATGCTTAACACCCCGGCCATCCTACAATCTAAGCTTGATGCCCTCAATCTCACACAAATGATCAATGAACCTACCAGGTACAATCCCAAATCTGTAAACACAGGCAACCTCATAGATATCATCCTAACCAACCTGCCCTCCAAATACATTTCTGCTGTTTTCAACCAAGATCTCAGCGATCACTGCCTGCATCCGTAATGGGTCTGCGGTCAAACGACCACCCCTCATCACTGTCAAATTCTCCCTAAAACACTTCAGCGAGCAGGCCTTTCTAATCGACCTGGCCGGGGTATCCTGGAATGATATTGACCTCATCCCGTCAGTAGAGGATGCCTGGTTATTCTTTAAAAGTGCCTTCCTCACCATCTTAAATAAGCATGCTCCATTCAAAAAAAAAATTGAGCCAGGAACAGATATAGCCCTTGGTTCACTCCAGACCTGACTGCCTTTTGACCAGCACAAAAACATCCTGTGGCGTACTGCATTAGCATCGAATAGCCCCCGGGATATGCGACTTTTCAGGGAAGTTAGGGACCAATATACACAGGCAGTTAGGAAAGCTAAGGCTAGCTTTTTCAAACAGAAATTTGCATGCTGTAGCACAAACTCAAAAAAGTTCTGGGACACTGTAAAGTCCATGGAGAATAAGAGCATCTCCTCCCAGCTGCCCACTGTACTGAGGCTAGGAAAGACTGTCACCACGGATAAACCCACTAGAATTGAGAATTTCAATAAGCATTTTTCTACGGCTGGCCATGCTTTCCACCTGGTTACCACAACCCCGGTCACCTGCCCGGCACCCCCCACAGCTACTCGCCCAAGTCTCCCCCATTTCTCCTTCACCCAAATCCAGATAGCTGATGTTCTGAAAGCTGCAAAATCTGGACCCCTACAAATCAGCCGGGCTAGACAATATGAACCTTTTCTTTCTAAAATGATCTGCCTAAATTGTTGCAACCCCTACTACTAGCCTGTTCAACCTCTCGTTTTGTCTGAGATCCCCAAAGATTGGAAAGCTACCGCCATCATCCCCCTCTTCAAAGGGAGAGACGCTCTAGACCCAAACTGCTACAGACCTATATCTATCCTACCCTGCCTTTCTAAGGTCTTCGAAAGCCAAGTTAACAAACAGATTACCGACCATTTCGAATCCCACCGTACCTTCTCCGCTATGCAATCTGGTTTCAAAGCTGGTTATGGGTGCACCTCAGCCACGCTCAAGGTCCTAAACGATGATATAACCACCATCGATAAGAGACATTACTGTGCAGCCGTATTCATCGACCTGGCCAAGGCTTTTGACCACATTCTTATCAAATGACTGCCTCCCCTGGTTCACCAACTACTTCTCTGATAGAGTTCTGTGTGTCAAATCGGAGGGCCTGTTGTCTGGACCTCTGGCAGTCTCTATGGGGGTGCCACAGGGTTCAATTCTCGGGCCGACTCTTCTCTGCATACATCAATGATGTTGCCCTCGTAAAACTGACCATCCTACCGATCCTCGACTTCGGCGATGTCATTTACAAAATAGCCTCCAATACCCTACTCAACAAATTGGATGCAGTCTATCACAGTGCCACCCGTTTTGTCACCAAAGCCCCATATACTACCCACCATTGCGACCTGTACGCTCTCGTTGGCTGGCCCTCGTTTCATACTCGTCGCCAAACCCACTGGCTTCAGGTCATCTACAAGTCTCTGCTAGGTAAAGCCCCGCCTTATCTCAGCTCACTGGTCACCATAGCAGCACCCACCCGTAGCACGCGCTCCAGCAGGTATATCTCACTGGTCACCCCCAAAGCCAATTCTTCCTTTGGCCGCCTTTCCTTCCAGTTCTCTGCTGCCAATGACTGGAACGAACTGCAAAAATCACTGAAGCTGGAGACTCATATCTCCCTCACTAGCTTTAAGCACCAGCTGTCAGAGCAGCTCACAGATCACTGCACCTGTACATAGCCCATCTGTAATATAGCCCACCCAACTACCTCATCCCCATACTGTATTTATTTATTAACCTTGCTCCTTTGCACCCCAGTATCTCCACTTGCACATTCATCTTCTGCACATCAATCACTCCAGTGTTTAACTGGTATGTTGTAATTACTTCGCCACCATGGCCTATTTATTGCCTTACCTCCCTTATCTTACCTCATTTGCACACACTGTATAGAGATTTTTTCTACTGTATTATTGACTGTATGTTTGTTTATTCCATGTGTAACTCTGTGTTGTATGTGTCGAACTGTTTTGCTTTATTCTTGGTCAGGTCGCAGTTGTCGAACTTGTTCTCAACTAGCCTACCTGGTTAACTAAAGGTGAAATAAAAACAAATTAAAAAAACTCAATCCTGATGTCCACCTTGTTAGCGACAGGTGTCGGCAAGCTCCTGCTTCATTAATACATATGTTTTGGTCCTGTTCTTCTCTACATAGCTATTGGTCTGCCATCTTTGATACCACATCTAAACTATTACAAGTGCCTTTTGCTCCTACTTCCATAACATTATTTGGGGTATTACCTGATACTATAAGACTACCAAAATACATATCTAACTGTGTAGCCTTTGTGAGTTTGTTGGCGAGAAGGTTGAATTGACTTCTGTGGAAGTCGCCCTCTCCTCCCTCTGATTTTGTGTGGATTAAAGATGTCTTACATTTCAGAAGATATAATATACCCTACGGGGTTCTTCTGACAAATTCTACCGAATGTGGCAACCTTTCTTTACCTATGTAGAGACACTACAATTTCCCTCTACAGTAAACTGCCTACCTAAGCTTTGTATTTAATTGATCTACCTTAGAACAATTATAATAAGACAGGCTAATATTAAACACTTTGTTTTGAAGACACGCCATGTTAAATATTTTTTTTTGTATTAAGTAAGACTTAAGTTTATTTTCGTATGGGCATATACATTCCTACCTCGTTCAAAAAGCATGATCCCATGGTATATCGAATGTATAAAACCACATGTGCAATGTAGTGTGTTTCAACCATTGTTTACTGTAACTGAAATACATTTTTAAAAAATGCCAGATTCTGGAAAACAATGTGTTTTTTCCACTTACGTGGATTTAGATGAACTCGTGGATACCATTTTTATGTTTGTCTAGTATGATGGAAGTTAGCTTGCGAGCTAATAATAACTAGCGTTAGCGCGATGACTGGAAGTCTACCACTAGCTGTGTAGAACTGAACTTCCTTCATACTGGATGCAGAGACATACCAATTGTATCCATGAGTTCATCTGACTCTGGGTAAGTAGAAAAATTATTTATTTGCCAGAATCTCGCACTCTTTAACAGTTAGCGATGGTGTTATATTTTTCAGGACTCAAACCAAGGGCATCGTCCAAAACCACAGGGGGATATATATAGTCTAACTATGGCCATGTTATTTAATTACCCCCCCTGTGCCTTCTGTCTCTTCTAACTCATCTCTTCTTCTTCCCTTCGTTTTAGGCTCGGCAGACTCTGTGGTCGTTCTCTCTCAACCCCATGACCTGGTCACCATGACAACGACAAGCCACACGTACGCAGAGGATGTGGTGGCTTTGCTGTAGTCAAGGCTGTTGTGCAAATCTCTGTTCACACTTCAGGAAAGGCATTTGAGGCAGAATTCTACATGTACTCTCTGCATCCTTCACTGTGGCTGCGTTAAGACAGGCAGCCCAATTCTGATCTTTTTTTTCACTAATTGGTCTTTTGACCAATCAGATAAGATCTGAAATGATGTGATTGGTCAAAAGACCATTTTAATGGAAAAAAAGATCAGATTTAGCCCTGTAGATATGTAATTAGCTGCTGAGGGTTTTATGAGAAGACGGTGTAAAATGTTCTAGAACTTGTACAGACAGACGTTTTCTGTAGTTTATAAATATAAGGAATTATCAGGTGACTTTCCAAAGAAAAAGACAGGTATACAAATAATGTTTTATTAATTAACAATGTATAGCTAGCTACCTGTGTTTGTCATTGTTAAACAACATACTAAATCAATTGTGTAAGCGTGCCTGAGTGCAGATAAGGCTAAAATGCAGTGATCTTTCTTTTGCTAAACAATATTAAGGCTGATGCTTTTTAGCTTAATTCACATTAATCAAGAGCTCGAATCAATTCCTATCGTTGAAGTTAAGCACTAAAGCGCGATTTGAAATTCAAGGTAATGTTTCCACATTGAGACTTCGTTCTCGGTAAACGCTGCATATGACCATTTCAATCGCACTATGGAGCTGAACTTCTGCAATACTCAATAGCTTACATAAAACAATTTGAAAATGTACTTTTAAATGTGCTCCACAGAAATGTACTCAGTCCCTAATCATTAAGGAAACAGTTTCAAACTCACAAGCTGCTATTGGAACGAAGGCACAGTTAATGCACAGCTGCATATGGAACACAAGCACACTCTACACACAACAGCTTCTAATTTTTTAATGAAAATCAAAATCAGACGGTCAAAATATCCAGATTTGTACAGTAACACAACTATGTTGAGTTTCAGCCCCCAGTGCTTTAATAGAGACGTATATAATACAAGGCTACGGTATAGCAGCCAGTCACATGAAAACAACAGACCTACTGAACTATAGTACCAGTCATATGTGTTGGGTTACAAAATAGTTGTAACAATTGTAATGTCATCTCAAATGTAAAATCCAAATATGGCATATCTTTAAAACATTACAACAAGACACAAAGGCGTATCAGTTTAAAACAAGTATTCCTCAGTCTATTTCTTGTTGAGCACCATGTAAACCAGTGATAAACCAGTGATCCCACCAGCCCAACCAACCCTGTGGCTTATGTCTCTCAGTGGATCTTTAGGTTCTGGAAGTGTTTGAACGTGGCACCTAAGGCCCAGCTTGTCTCAACGTTGTTCACCTTCTTAATCAGCTGGAGAAAGGAGACACACACCAAATCACTCATGCTATTTTGTATTTATTTAAGTAAAAATGTCTAACAGATCTCGTCTGACTATTTCTTTGTTGCTAGCTTTAAAAAGTGTGGTTTTGCGTTACTGAATTGCCAAAAGGACTATTCCATTATGACTTGGCGGTCTCACCTGCAGTACAGTGTTCTCCTTGAAGCCGAAGCCATCTTTGAGCAGACAGGTGATGTAGGTCATGTCCATACACAAGAAGGGGCTGACAGGACGGTACTTAGACATCTTGTTACACACTGGAATAAGAAACAGAAATCCATTGCCAGATCAGTGCAGTAAAGGGAAACGAGAGGAAGACACCTGTAAGCCATTAAGACTTCTCAAGCATAGAATCTAGCCCTTACTGCGCTATCAGAGCTGCACTAGCCAACACCCGCATAGCTGTTGTTTTGATGGTGTGGGAAAGAAACTGCGTTTGAGCAGTCAAATCCACAGGCGGCTCCCGGCATTATACAAGTCCTAAGCCTTGTATGTATGCGTTCTGCCAGAAGTCCATTCATTTCAATGGGAGGCAATTCACACAGCCGGGACTTATCTGCCAGATTGCAGTGCGTGCAGTGTGTTTTTGAATTATTTTTTGCTCAGAAAACCTGGGGGGCCAACACAGTAATGATAAATCCATTGCTATGGGCAGTATTTCTATTACATGTATTTGAAATATGTATTTCAATTACTTCTGAGTATTTTGTCATTTGTATTACATCGGGCTGAACTACACTCCAATGTGCTATGTAACAAGATACTTTCGAGAGCTGTCATTTGTATTTTCAAAATACAAAATATTTTTCTATCCCATTTTTCATAACGGTTGACCATTTTGTTGATCCCTTTCACCTGGAGTTGGCATCAAGTGTCTAAATTAACTCAAAGGAATTGTATATGTAAAAATGAACAATTGCAAAGCATGCAGAATATTATTCTAATGATATCCGCCATGAAACAAGGCCAATAATAATACCCAGTGTGCTAAGCAGTTCATTTTGGTATGTTAATAATTTTTTTGCATATACATTTTGGTCATTTAGCAGACACTTATCCAGAGTAACTTACAGTCTGGGCACTCAACTAAGGTAGATCAAGTAAAACGTTACTGAGAATGTTGCTGTTCGGGCCGGCTACTTGCAAATGTATTTATGTATTTTAAAATACAGTTGAAGTCGGAAGTTTACATACACTTCGGTTGGAGTCATTAAAACTCGTTTTTCAACCACTCCACAAATTTCTTGTTAACAAACTATAGTTTTGGCAAGTTGGTTAGGACATTTACTTTGTGCATGACACAGGTCATTTTTCCAACAATTGTTTACAGACAGATTATTTCACTTATAATTCACTGTATCACAATTCCAGTGGGTCAGAAGTTTACATACACTAAGTTGACTGTCCCTTTAAACAGCTTGGAAAATTCCAGAAGCTTCTGATAAGCTAATTGACAACATTTGAGTCAATTGGAGGTGTGCCTGTGGATGTATTTCAAGGCCTACCTTCTAACTCAGTGCCTCTTTGCTTGACATCATGGGAAATTCAAAAGAAATCAGCCAAGACCTCAGAAAAAAAAATTGTAGACCTCCACAATTTGGTTCATCCTTGGGAGTCATTTCCAAACGCCTGAAAGTACCATGTTCATCTGTACAAACAATAGTACGCAAGTTTAAACACCATGGGACCACGCAGCCGTCATACCGCTCAGGAAGGAGATGTGTTCGGTCTCCTAGAGATGAACGTACTTTGGTGCGAAAAGTGCATATCAATCCCAGAACAACAGCAAAGGACCTTGTGAAGATGCTGGAGGAAACAGGTACAAAAGTATCTATAGCCACAGTAAAATTAGTCCTATATCGACATAACCTAAAGGCCGCTCACCAAGGAAGAAGCCACTGCTCCAAAAAAAGCCAGCCAGCCAGACTACGGTTTGCAACTGCACATGAGGACAAAGATCGTACTTTTTGGAGAAATGTCCTCTGGTCTGATAAAACAAAAATATAACTGTTTGCCCATAATGAACATCGTTATGTATGGAGGAAAAAGGGGGAGGCTTGCAAGCCGAAGAACACCATTCCAACCGAGATGCACGTGGGTGGCAGCATCATGTTGTGGGGGTGTTTTGCTGCAGGAGGGACTGGTGCACTTCACAAAATAGATGGCATCGTGAGGAGGGAAAATTGTGGATATATTGAAGCAACATCTCAAGACATCAGTCAGGAAGTTAAAGCTTGGTCGCAAATGGGTCTTCCAAATGAACAATGGACAACCCCAAGCATACTTCCAAAGTTGTGGCAAAATGGCTTAAGGACAACAAAGTCAAGGTATTGGAGTGGCCATCACAAAGCCCTGACCTCAATCCTATAGACAATTTGTGGGCAGAACTGAAAAAGTGTGTGCGAGCAAGGAGGCCTACAAGCCAGCTCTGTCAGGAGGAATGAGCCGAAATTCACCCAACTTATTGTGGGAAGCTTGTGGAAGGCTACCCGAAACATTTGACCCAAGTTAAACAATTTACAGACAATGCTACCAAATACTAATTGAGTGTCTGTAAACTTCTGACCCACTGGGAATGTGATGAAAAAAAATAAAAGCTGAAATAAATAATTCTCTCTACTATTATTCTGACATTTTACATTCTTAAAATAAAGTGGACATCCTAACTGACCCAAGACAGGGAATTTTTACTATGATTAAATGTCAGAAATTGTGAAAAACTGAGTTTGAATGTATTTGGCTAAGGTGTATGTAAACTTCCGACTTCAACTGTACATGTATTTTATTTTCATTTCAAAATACAAGTATTTTGTTGTTTATTTTGATACATCAATCTTTATGGTGTTTTGTCATTTTTGCCCATCTCTGGCTATGCATATCATTACTCATCATACTTAACTCATTCTCACCCTCTTTAGCTCCCTTCTTAAAGTCTCTGACCTCCAGCATTCCTCCTTGGGTCCCATCTGAAAGAGTGGAACGACGGGGGTCGTTAATCTTTCCTTCAGAAACACTGTCATTACACTGCATCATTCATTACAATGAGAGCAGGGCTACACAGTACATCTCCATCATACTAATAGGGCCTGCAACCTTTCTCATCATGTTACTCGCTGACGAGTCGACGACCACGGACACCACTCTAATAACAATCTAGAACTCATCACACCACTGAGTCTGAGTCAGTTACTTCAGAAATTAGTAATTTTTCCCTGCCGAGAGGGAGGAGGGGAATGAATCTCCTTCTAGGAGTGAGTCATTATTTTAAGACACATATTGAGGTCATAAATCAATGGTATAACCTGTCAATGTTTGTAGAGGGCGGGATAATGATGACTTAAATAGTTTTACTGTCCCGATCTTTCTACACTTTAGTAAATTGGAGAAGATATAATATATACCCTACGGGGCTCTTCTGACATTCTCCCAAATGTGGCAACCTTTCTTTACCTATGTAAAGACACTGCAATTATAACAATGCGTGCCTCACTACCTCCGGAGGTGGTCAGGAAGGTCTGATCACAATGTGTCTTAATCGTCTACACCTGTTTAAAATTGTGGGCACAATCAGAATGTTTACAAGATCAGGACAAAGGACGATTGTCGGAACCAGGTATAAACAGGGCTACAAATGCGTCCACTGCTTGGTTGTAGTAGAAGTTGTATGTGTGTGTGTTCTCACCAATAAGGCCTGCATCCACGGCTCGGTCAAAGTAGTAGGAGAAAGCGTAGAACACACTGGTGTCTTTCAACTCATAGGGCTGGTGAACTATTCCCTTTACTACCTTCAACACCTCCTGGTAACACAGCTTGTATCCCGCATAACCTGGGACAGGGACCGAAACAGGATACTGTTATGAGCTCAAGTTTTTAATCAATACAATATATTTGTATAGCACTTTCATACACATTTGTGACAGACTGCTTTACAGCAACTCCAGGTAAACCCTAGTACCCTGCATAGGAAGACACTTTGAGAGGTACCAAGTTCAGCATGCTACGTTTTGTGTTACCACCCAAATAACTGTTCCAAGATACATTTTACGCACACCATACGTAAAATGTATGCACGCATGACTAAATCGCTTTGGATAAAAGCGTCTGCTAAAAAACAGATCTATTATTATTAAGGTTGTTCTACTACAGTACATATTTGATGGTAGTTCTAGCAGATCCAGTGAGTTGGTTGACTCTCACCATCAGGTATCCCGCTGACTGTGTAGGTGAGTCCTCCAAAGCGCCACTCCTCTCTGAACTTCTTGGGCAGACAGGAGCTTTTGAACACTCTCCACTCCAACCCTGTAGCGTAAAGTAACAAAATAATGGTGAATGGGGGTCTATGAATAACATTGAAAAGTAAAAAGCATGTTCTAAAACCTATATTGTGTGTGAATTGGGGATTCTAACATGCTGATGATATGTAAATGAATGTTTGGGCTCGATTCAATCTGTATTGCTGAAGTTCAGCGTTATAGCGCAATTTAAATTTAAAGGTAATTTCCGATTGAGCCGACATACCCAGCGTTTACTGTGTGTGAACGCAGTGTCCGCTAACGCGGGAACACTGCCTTTAAATTTCTATCAAAGTGTATCGAGCCATCACCTTCTGCCCCCAGTGCTCCTAGGGCTGCCAGTCTGGCTGCCATCAGTCCATTACCCAGGTAGCTGTCAATCAAATCAATCAATTAATAGTTATTTGGATAGTACTTTTACAAACTATTACGGGTTTGTTATATAGAACAATTACTTGTGACTGTTTATACTTTCTGCATCAGTGGATATAGATTGTTTACCTGTGAGTGTACAGGTCATATGTAGAGTTGAACATGTCAAATCTGGCAATGTAGTCAGCAGGAGAACTTACAATGGTTTTCTGCACAGGAAAAATAAATGTGAACAAATGTAATTCACTTTCCAGAAAAAATGAAATGCAGGTATGTCTAACTGATCTTGTGCCTGGCAAATGAAATGTAGGCATGCATGACTAAGTCGCTTTGGATAAATGGCATATATTATTTTATTATTCATATTCAAATATAAACACTGTATCAACATAGTGTAGAAGCACAATATTGAAAATAAATCAGCTTGTACAAATGAACCCTAACCTTGGATTTGGGTAGAAAAGTGATTTGAGTCGATCCACCCCCCAGATCCAGAATCCCCACTGTCTTCCTGGTCTCAGCATAGAGGTGACCTAAAAAAAAATATTTTCCCATTTGAACCAACTTTATTGACAAGTTCTCTCTGAAGACGGTGAGATAGGAATCAGTCACACTTGTGATTTGGTACAGCCCAGGATCTGTATCCAGAGGGGTGAAACACTCTGTGGAGATCTGAGAAAGATGATAGGAGTCCCTTTCAGGAATAAAACCCTGCTCAATATCGACTCTGGTTGTACAAGTTGAGGTTATCTTCTGGAGAGCCAGGGTTTATGAGAAATAAAAATTGCCATTGCCATTTCAGATGTCTCTGAGTTTATGTATGTATGTATGTATGTATGTATGTATGTATGTATGTATGTATGTATGTATGTATGTATGTATGTATGTATGTATGTATGTATGTGTATATACAGTGGGGAGAACAAGTATTTGATACACTGCCAATTTTGCAGGTTTTCCTACTTACAAAGCATGTAGAGGTCTGTAATTTTTATCATTAGTACACTTCAACTGTGAGAGACGGAATCTAAAACAAAAATACAGAAAATCACATTGTATGATTTTTAAGTAATTAATTTGCATTTTATTGCATGACATAAGTATTTGATCACCTACCAACCAGTAAGAATTCCGGCTCTCACAGACCTGTTAGTTTTTCTTTAAGAAGCCCTCCTGTTCTCCACTCATTACCTGTATTAACTGCACCTGTTTGAACTCGTTACCTGTATAAAAGACACCTGTCCACACACTCAATCAAACAGACTCCAACCTCTCCACAATGGCCAAGACTAGAGAGCTGTGTAAGGACATCAGGGATAAAATTGTAGACCTGCACAAGGCTGGGATGGGCTACAGGACAATAGGCAAGCAGCTTGGTGAGAAGGCAACAACTGTTGGCGCAATTATTAGAAAATGGAAGAAGTTCAAGATGACGGTCAATCACCCTCGGTCTGGGGCTCCATGCAAGATCTCACCTCGTGGGGCATCAATGATCATGAGGAAGGTGAGGGATCAGCCCAGAACTACACGGCAGGACCTGGTCAATGACCTGAAGAGAGCTGGCACCACAGTCTCAAAGAAAACCATTAGTAACACACTACACCGTCATGGATGAAAATCCTGCAGCGCACGCAAGGTCCCCCTGCTCAAGCCAGCGCATGTCCAGGCCCGTCTGAAGTTTGCCAATGACCATCTGGATGATCCAGAGGAGGAATGGGAGAAGGTCATGTGGTCTGATGAGGCAAAAATAGAGCTTTTTGGTCTAAACTCCACTCGCCGTGTTTGGAGGAAGAAGAAGGATGAGTACAACCCCAAGAACACCATCCCAACCGTGAAGCATGGAGGTGGAAACATCATTCTTTGGGGATGCTTTTCTGCAAAGGGGACAGGACGACTGCACCGTATTGGGGGGAGGATGGATGGGGCCATGTATCGCAAGATCTTGGCCAACAACCTCCTTCCCTCAGTAAGAGCATTGAAGATGGGTCGTGGCTGGGACAGCATGACAACGACCCGAAACACACAGCCAGGGCAACTAAGGAGTGGCTCCGTAAGAAGCATCTCAAGGTCCTGGAGTGGCCTAGCCAGTCTCCAGACCTGAACCCAATAGAGAATCTTTGGAGGGAGCTGAAAGTCTGTATTGCCCAGCGACAGCCCCGAAACCTGAAGGATCTGGAGAAGGTCTGTATGGAGGAGTGGGCCAAAATCCCTGCTGCAGTGTGTGCAAACCTGGTCAAGAACTACAGGAAACGTATGATCTCTGTAATTGCAAACAAAGGTTTCTGTACCAAATATTAAGTTCTGCTTTTCTGATGTATCAAATACTTATGTCATACAATAAAATGCAAATGAATTACTTAAAAATCATACAATGTGATTTTCTGTATTTTTGTTTTAGATTCCGTCTCTCACAGTTGAAGTGTACCTATGATACAAATTACAGACCTCTACATGCTTTGTAAGTAGGAAAACCTGAAAAATCGGCAGTGTATCAAATACTTGTTCTCCCCACTGTACGTATATACACACATACTGCCGTTCAAAAGTTTGGGGTCACTTAGAAATGTCCTTGTTTTTGAAAGAAAAGCAATTTTTTTGTCCATTAAAATAACATAAAATTGATCAGAAATACAGTGTAGGGCCTCCCGGGTGGCGCAGTGGTCTAGGGCACTGCATCGCAGTGCTAACTGCGCCACCAGAGTCTCTGGGTTCGCGCCCAGGCTCTGTCGCAGCCGGCCGCGAGCGGGAGGTCCGTGGGGCGACGCACAATTGGGCTAGCGTCGTCCGGGTTAGGGAGGGTTTGGCCGGTAGGGATATCCTTGTCTCATCGCGCTCCAGCGACTCCTGTGGCGGGCCGGGCGCAGTGCGCGCTAACCAAGGGGGCCAGGTGCACGGTGTTTCCTCCGACACATTGGTGCGGCTGGCTTCCGGGTTGGAGGCGCGCTGTGTTAAAGAAGCAGTGCGGCTTGGTTGGGTTGTGCTTCGGAGGACGCATGGCTTTCGACCTTCGTCTCTCCCGAGCCCGTACGGGAGTTGTAGCGATGAGACAAGATAGTAATTACTAGCGATTGGATACCACGAAAATTGGGGAGAAAAGGGGAGAAAAAAAAAAATAAAATAAAAAAAATACAGTGTAGACATTGTTAATGTTGTAAATGACTATTGTAGCTGGAAACGGCAGATTTTTTATGGAATATCTACATAGGCGTACAGAGGCCCATTATCAGCAACCATCACTCCTGTGATCCAATGTCACTTTGTGTTAGCTAATCCAAGTTTATAATTTTAAAAGGCTAATTGATCATTAGAAAACCCTTTTGAAATTATGTTAGCACAGCTGAACACGGTTGTGCTGATTAAAGAAGCAATAATAATCCTTCTTTAGACTAGTTGAGTATCTGGAGCATCAGCATTTGTGGATTCGATTACAGGCTCAAAATGTCCAGAAACAAAGGCCTTTCTTCTGAAACTCGTCAGTCTATTCTTGTTCTGAGAAATGAAGGCTATTCCATGCGAGAAATTGCCCAGAAACTGAAGATCTCGTACAACGCTGTGTACTACTCCCTTCACAGAACAGTGCAAACTGCCTCTAACCAGAATAGAAAGAGGAGTGGGAGGCCCTGGTGCACAACTGAGCAAGAGGACCAGTACATTAGAGTGTCTAGTTTGAGAAACAAATGCCTCACAAGTCCTCAACTAGCAGCTTCATTAAATAGTACCTGCAAAACACCAGTCTCAACATCAACAGTGAAGAGGTGACTCTGGGATGCTGGTCTTCTAGGCAGAGTTGCAAAGAAAAAGCCATATCTCAGACAGGCCAATAAAAATAAAAGATTAAGATGGGCAAAAGAACACAGACACTGGACAGAGGAACTCTGCCTAGAAGGCCAGCATCCCGGAGTTGCCTCTTCACTGCTGACGTTGAGACTGCTGTTTTGCGGGTACTATTTAATGAAGCTGCCAGTTGAGGACTAGACACTCTAAGCTCCAGATACTCAACTAGTCTAAAGAAGGATTATTATTGCTTCTTTAAATCAGCACAACCGTTTTCAGCTGTGCTAACATAATTTCAAAAGGGGTTTCTAATGATCAATTAGCCTTTTAAAATGATAAACTTGGATTAGCTAACACAACGTGACATTGGAACACAGGAGTGATGGTTGCTGATAATGGGCCTCTGTACGCCTATGTATATATTCCACGAAAAATCTGCCGTTTCCAGCTACAATAGTCATTTACAACATTAACAATGTCTACACTGTATTTCTGATCAGTTTGATGTTATTTAATGGACCCAAAAAATTGCTTTTCTTTCAAAAACAAGGACATTTCTAAGTGACCCCAAACTTTTGAACGGTAGTGTATATACATATGGCCAACACTACACCCTGATAATTGATTAGTCTAACCAAGAATGCATTACAATATGTACTATGACAAGAAGTTACAAGTCTCACCTGTCAAAAAGTTCACAGTAACCCACGCCAAAATTCCTATGAGAACAAAAAAGTTAAATTGAAGTGGGGTTAATACTGATCTGACAATGCAGTTTAGTGCACTTAACTCACAACTTGTTTGACATGCATAAGCATTCGTTTTACATGTGTGAGAGGGCTATCATTTGAGAGACGTGGTCAAAACGCTGACAAATCAATTACACAATGACACCACACGAGGCTTGGTAAGCCACTAAATCCATTCACCACATAATTACACGTTTTTGAGATGTAACCAACACTGCCTCTAATGACAACAACCCTCTTTTTCCAACAGCGTCATCATAACAGATCAGGGTAATCTACAGTAATTTAGTAAAATAGCCTCAGGAAAACCAACACAATGAAAAAGAAAGAGCACAGCAAGCTGTAGAAGGAGAACAGTGACTGATGCTATCAGGAGGAGAGCACTGTTGGAGCATGCAACCAAAGTGCTGATGAATAGGTTTGACTGGAGGTTGACGGGGGGGTTATTGGGAGACGAGACGTTACCTTCATTTGTACCATCCATTATGCTGACGCTGTCGTCTGGGATGAAGAAGGGAGATTCATCAAACACGTCCTGCACCTGAGGGGTGGAGTGGGAAGATGGAGAGATGACAACAGAAATAGTGAATGTAGTGTCAACACCTTCGGCAGTGCCATACTTGATTTAATAGTGCTGTACACTAGCCCCCTATCAGATATAGCAGTGCCTTAGCCAGTACCTGTTCCAGCAGAGCCTGGGCTTTCTCTGGGGGCAGCAGCCTGAGTCCTGCTGTAGCTTTCAGGACCAGTGGGGTTATCTTCCAATCCAACTGCGGGACGGTCTTCTTCGCCACCTTCAGAAGCTGCCTCACTGTGTACCCACCCTGGGGAGATAATGTGGTTGTGATGATGATGATGAATTTGAGTAAAATCTATTTGAAGTGTTTTGGGAATATTGGAATATCACTTGCTGCGTCGACAATTACAACCACTGCTGTACTCACCATTTCAGGCATGTCTGCGTATGCTGACAGACCAGGATTGATGGAATGGAACATCTCATTATCCAACACTGGTAACTCCTCTGTCAGACAAAATATACAAATGAACCATTAGTCAACAGATAAAGAAATACTTGAAATTACAAAATCCACTCGAATCAATAAGCATTTAATCTACAATTTGCAAACATTAATGATGTTTTATGAAGATGGGCATTCAGTGTAATGTTCATTGATTAGCATCTAATAATAGACACATTTAATTTAGTTTAATAAATGGGCAATTCAATACCACAACATTGCATACAGTAACACATCTGGGAGCATCAGAATGTTAACATAACTCACCAGGGTCTTTCTGTATGAAGGTGTAGACATGGATGCGTGTCCCAGTGCTGCCAGCGTCAAACATTACCCCGTAGAAGATCCGGCTGGAGTTGGCCGGACGGCTGAGGCTGGGGAGGAGGTTACCCAGGCTGGCTGAGAAATCCAGGACAGAAGCCTTGGGCTGGAGCTGGGCATGGGACAGCCCTGTCAGAGCCAACACAACCAGAACCAGAGACAGGACCACTGCAGGTAGGAGAGGAGCCTGGAGAGACATCTTCACTCTGGCGAAGGAGCAGGAGATGAGTGTCCCTCTGATGGGTATGAAGCCAAGAGATTAGGCTAAACCTGATGGACTGATGGGTATCTTAGTCAACTCAACTAATAGGAGAGTGGAGACTGAGGCAGTTGTGTAGAGGAAAGTTTAGTTTAGCCAACAGCACGCTAGATAGCCTAATTGACACTGCTTCTGAGTCCTGACCTAACTGGATAGAAGATACAACTAGAAGCAACAACCAACAGAAGAGCCCCAAAGCAATAACATGCAGTTATATGCCCCTTGACCACACCCCAACTAGCCATTCACCAATCAGAAGTGAGCCCTCTGGAGGATGAAGCACACACTTCCACCTTGACACTTCCATTAGCAGGATTATGTTAGACAAATGTACAGTACTCCCCCTTACTATGGTTCCTACATTTGCTTTTGAGCCAGAGGTGTCACCAAATCTGTTATATTCATTAGCTATGTAGTAGCTAATTGTTAGCGGTGAAAAAAGTACCCAATTGTCTTACTTGAGTAAAAGTAAAGATACTTTAAAATCAAGCAAACCAGATGGCAAAATGTTCTTGTTTTTTTTATTTACGGATAGCCAGGGGCACACTCCAACACTCAGACATCCTTTACAAACAAAGCATTTGTGTTTAGTGAGTCCGCCAGATGAGAGGCAGTAGGGATGTTCTCTTGATAAGTGTGTGACTATTTTCTGTTCTGCTAAGCATTCAAAATGTAACAGCTAATTTTTTGGGTCATGGAAAAGATATGGAATTTAAAGTTTTTAAAAATCTTTAGGAATGTAGAAGTAAAAGTAAAAGTTGTCATAAATATAAATATTAAAGTAAAGTACAGATACCCAAAAAAACTACTTTATAACTTAAAAATATGTTCACTTAAGTACTTACACCACTGCTAATTCTCAAAGATGCATTATGATGCTTTACAAGCCAAGAGTGTGCAACGCTGTCATCAAGACGAAGGGTGGCTACTTTGAAGAATCTAAAATCTAAAATATATTTTGATTAACACTTTTTTGGTTACCTCATTAGTCCATGTGTTATTTCATAGTTTTGATGTCTTCACTATTATTCTACAATGTAGAAAATATAAAAAAATTAAGAAAAACCCTTGAATGAGTAGGTGTTTCTAAACATTTGACTGGTACTGTATATATACACACAAAAATGACAATTATAACAATAACCATGAACATTTGCATAATAATTCATCGTTACCCAAAATTCCACAATCGACACAGCCCTACTGGATACCACTCGGCGCCTGGTTCCTCTAGGTTTCTTCCTAGGTTACTGACTTTTAGAGACTTTTTCCTAGCAACTGTGCTTCGGCCTCTGCATTGCTTGCTGTTTGGGGTTTAAGGCTGGGTTTCTGTATAGCACTTTGTGACAACTGCTGATGTAAAAAGGGCTTTAGAAAATAAATTTGATTGATTGATTTTGTTGAAATGTTTACAGGAATATCTCAAAAGGTACCTAAGCTGTTGTTTTTTAATTGTGAATAAACATATTATATAACCCCACGTTATATTGGCTAACCCCATAGAACACTAACAGTATTGCAGGTGAAACCACACAGCAGCTTTCACTAGGGCTGGAGATGTCAAGAATATACACAGTTCTAGAACGCTAATGTCAACTCTGTTCAAATTTCCATTGTAGTGTTGTCAAATTTCCAAGGACATAGATAGCTACAGCAGCTGCTAACTTACACTGCATGCAAAGAAATGAAAGCTAGCTGCTACCTTTATAGCGGCATGGTAGAGGTAAAAACAGTTTCAGGTTGGATATTCGATGGATATTCGCGCTTTCAACCCTCAATAGCTTTCAAACCACTTGAGCCACAGACTCCAAATAAGTGTCATGATGTTGGAAAATTGTGCACAACATTGCACAGGTCTTATTTTCATGATTTGGACATTAATTCGCTTTGCAAAGCTAATAAACATGTGGAAATGTGAGCAGCATTTTGTATTCCTAGTTGAATTAGTTAGGGAGCGGAGCGTAAGCAAAGCACCAACTTTTTTTACATTTGAATTTCAATAGCTCCTTGGTCATGTGACCTACTGACCTCAAACAAGGTTCAGAATGTACAATCAGTGGGCCTACACATTGCACACCCTTTAGCTTGTCTATTTTCATCTCACATTTTTACATACATTTTTCAAACTTTCTAATTTCAATAGCTCCTTGGTCATGTGACCTACTGGACTCAAACAAGGTTCAGAATGTCCACTGACTACCCTTCTATATTCCACACCTTTTAGTTTGTCCATTTTCATCTCACACAATTATACATTAATTTGCCTGCTCTGCCCCTCTGAAGGACCGTGTCACTCACATACCTACACTTGGGCCTTCTCCCTGGGGCCTTCCTGACCTCCAGGTTAGACTAGAGTCAAGCTCAACAGTGTCTTCTTTCCCTGCTGATTCTGTCAAGCCTGTTCCATTGGCTGTGGTTTCGCTAGATAGTAGGTAGAGACAGTGGGAATCTCGTTCATCCATTCATGCGCTTCACTAATTAGATGATGTGGCATTTGGCTACTTCAAGAGACTCTTAATTATGTCCCACCATTTACCCCCACTTCATCGAATTTCCTCACTTTGACATGAGGGGGTCACAGCCACCCCGAAGGTAGTTTGAGTGCGACTGCGAAGGGTAGCATGCAATGGTCAGATATCATCAAATTGACATCCATCAGAGGCTTTTCTGTCTTACAAACTGGACATCAATTGCCGCTACTAACCTTCAGCGGACTTTAACTGGGTTTTTACACCCAATCGACATCAAGTGCCAGTGCAATACTTATAGGCTTGAGAACCAAATACCCATCGCAGTATCTAGCGGCACCATCGACCAGGTGTCGGAAGAAGCAAAAGAAAATAATCATCCCCTTTCAATCATTTGCTTGCCCAGGTGGCCCTCCTGGACAGAACCATAGGAACCACCTTTACCAGCGCTTCATTGATATTCCTCACTTTGACATGAGGGGGTCACAGTCACCCCACGGGTGATTTGAGTGCGACCGCGACAGGTGGGTATGCTCCTTTGAATTTCATCAAGTTGACATTCAGTGATCCGTGCCCAGTGGGAACCTAGGCTTCTTCCGTCCATTTTATGGTTCCGCAGCAAATCAATGGGCGTGGATGGTACTACCCACATCAGATGTAGGCCTCCCTCCCCAGACAAGCTGGAGATACCTCTCCCACTTCGTAGGGCATGAGCCAAATCCATGCAATGCCCTATCACTGCGGGGCAAATGGGTTTAATCTCTGCCTCAAGTCTAGTGAGCGTAGAGGAGACCTCTCCACCTACAATGTGTGGGGCCGGCAAGCGCCATAGCTGGGGAGATCCGCGAGAAGGGCCCGGCGCACATCCAGAGTTGCCGCCGCCAACCGCCGGACTCAACCACCCACCGGTCCGCCTTCGGCACCCTGACGGACACCACCCCGACGAACCCCCACACGCAGCCTCTTGCGAGACCACGCACGAGAGAACGCGAGATGGGCCGCACAACAAACTTCCAATGGTGGCGAGAGGATGGCGATGGAGCGACTCCTTCTCCAGCCACGGCTCGAGCCCAGCCCCGCTTCGCACCACAGGCCAACCGACCCAGCCCTTAGAGTCAATCCTTATCCTGAAATTACGGATCTTTTTTGACAATTTCCCTTACCTACATTATTATAACATGCCAGAGGCTGTTCACCTTGGAGACCTACTGTGGATATGGGTACGGCACGGCGTAAGATTTACACCCTCTCCCCCGGATTTTCCCCCGGATTTCTCCGGGATCGGTCGCGTTAACGTACTGGATGCCTTGCGGCGCCCGTCTCCGCCAGTCCGTGGACATTCTGAAAGACCAAGGAGCTATTGAAATTAGAAACATTGAAAAACATTGAAAATTCATGTCAAATTGTGTGAGATGAAAATGGACAGACTAAAGGGTGTGCAATGTGTAGGCCCACTGAGTGAACATTCTGAACTTTGTTTGAAGTCAGTAGGTCACATGACCAAGGAGCTATTGAAATTCAAAAACTTAAATAAATAATTTAAAAGTGCGAGATGTAAATCGACAAAAATAAGTGTGTGCAATGTGTGTCTTTTCCATCGGGTTAACTAGAAGCAGCTTTGAAAGTTTTAGGAGTAATGGTTAAAGAGCTATTGAAATTTGAAATGTTTTATTTGTCACTATGTTGACGGTCCCTAACTGCTGTTGGTGGATGTAGGGAAAACTACAGGCGAATATCCGTTGAATATCCAACTTTAATCTGTCTTTACCTCGGTGAATTCAAATGGGTACAAAAGTTGATAGCTATTTAACTAATTTCTGAAGTTGACCCAGGCTGTTGCATGACTTGCAATTGACAAACTTGCTAGCAAGCTAATCGGTGACTTCTTCCTAAGAAACCACAAAATCTATTATTGTACATTTAAAAAATGTATACATTTCTTCTAGGGCAACACATGTAGTCCCATCCATAAACACACATATCGATCTAGCTCGCTCACTTAGGATGTCATTGTTCATTTCGACATCCAGCTGTTATCAAGCTAGACAGCTACTCACAGCTGGATGTCATACCTCATCAATGTTATGATCACACAAGTGACCTTATGGCTCTGTCAAACTACTGATCAAATAAACATTTATAAATCTAATGTAGATTGTTGTTTTCCATACATTAGGGCACAGGTGTCAAACTCATTCCACGGGGGGCCGAGTGTCTGCGGGTTTTCGCTCCTCCCTTGTACTTGATTGATGAATTAACATCACTAATTAGTTAGGAACTCCCCACACCTGGTTGTCTAGGGCTTTATTGAAAGGAAAAACCAAAAACCTGCAGACACTAGGCCCTCCGTGGAATGAGTTTGACACCCCTGCATTAGGGTAATCCTGCTGACAATGTAAATAAAGACAATAAAAGGTTAATCCAGAGAGAATGAACATGCTGAGAAAACAAAACAATCAGCCCACCCATTTTCAGCATGTCCGATGCAGTCAGGAGAAACCCACTGTAATTATTTTTGTGCCAGCACAGCAGAAGCATATTTCTATTGTTTTGATTTTGCAACAAGTATAATGGTTTGTCTGTCAAAACAGAGGAATTTCTTAGGCAGCAAAATACCAGGCTTTAAGGCATTCCCTTATGTAGCTATTGCTTGTGGGTGAGGATTAGTCTATGGACAGATAATCTTAAAGTTTGAAACTCTGCCATTTTACTGTTCACATAGGGCCCGATTCAGACTTAGGAAACGTCCTATGCATGCCTTTGCTACACACATCCCAGTAGTTGGTATTGGGCACATGAGTGGAAAGGCTAAAGCAACCGACAGTAGACGAAAGTTGAGGGGTGAGGTCCGGGGAGGTGCAACTGCGACAGCTGAAAGTCGGACTCTAATGTGGTTTTCCAACACCAAGGCTCAGATCAATCCTGCAGTCAGTGGTGATTTTAGCATGTAAATCTTGGTGGGGCAAAAAAACTAATATATAGTAGAAGTAGGAAGTTTACATACACCTTAGCCAAATACATTTAAACTCAGTTTTTCACAATTCCTGACATTTAATCCTAGTAAAAATTCCCTGTTTTAGGTCAGTTAGGATAACCACTTTATTTTAAGAATGTGAAATGTCAGAATAATAGTAGAGAGAATGATTTATTTCAGCTTTTATTTCTTTCATCACATTCCCAGTGGGTCAGAAGTTTACAGACACGCAATTAGTATTTGGTAGCATTGCCTTTAAATTGTTTAACTTGGGTCAAACATTTCGGGTAGCCTTCCACAAACTTCCCACAATAAGTTGGGTGAATTTTGGCCCATTCCTCCTGACAGCTGGTGTAACTGAGTCAGGTTTGTAAGCCTCCTTGCTCACACACGCTTTTTCAGTTCTGCCCACAAATTGTCTATTGGATTGAGGTCAGGGCGTTGTGATGGCCACTCCAATTCCTTGACTTTGTTGTCCTTAAGCCATTTTGCCACAACTTTGGAAGTATGCTTGGGGTCATTGTCCATTTGGAAGACCCATTTGCGACCAAGCTTTAACTTCCTGACTGATGTCTTGAGATGTTGCTTCAATGTATCCACATAATTTCCCCCCCTTATGATGCCATCTATTTTGTGAAGTGCACCAGTCCCTCCTGCAGCAAAGCACCCCCACAACATGATGCTCCCACCCCCATGCTTCAAGGTTGGGATGGTGTTCTTCGGCTTGCAAGCCTCCCCCTTTTTCCTCCAAACATAATGATGGTCATTATGGCTAAACAGTTACATTTTTGTTTCATCAGACCAGAGGACATGTCTCCAAAAAGTACGATCTTTGTCGCCATGTGCAGTTGCAAACCGTAGTCTGGCTTTTTTATGGCGGTTTTGGAGCAGTGGCTTCTCCCTTGCTGAGCGGACTTTAAGGTCGATATAGGACTAAATTTACTGTGGATATAGATACTTTTGTACCTGTTTCCTCCAGCATCTTCACAAGGTCCTTTGCTGTTGTTCTGGGATTGATATGCACTTTTTGCACCAAAGTACGTTCATCTCTAGGAGACAGAACGTGTCTCGTTCCTGAGCGGGATGACGGCTGCGTGGTCCCATGGTGTTTATACTTGCGTACTATTGTTTGTACAGATGAACGTGGTACCTTCAGGCGTTTGGAAATTGCTCCCAAGGATGAACCAGACTTGTGGAGATCTACAATTTTTTGTCTGAGGTCTTGGCTGATTTCTTTGGATTTTCCCATGATGTCAAGCAAAGAGGCACTGAATTTGAAGGTAGGCCTTGAAATACATCCACAGGTACACCTCCAATTGACTCAAATGATGTCAATTAGCCTATCAGAAGCTTCTAAAGCCATGACATAATTTTCTGGAATTTTCCAAGCTGTTTAAAGGCACAGTCAATTTAGTGTATGTAAACTTCTGACCCACTGGAATTGTGATAAGTGAAATAATCTGTCTGTAAACAATTTTTGGAAAAATGACTTGTGTCATGCACAAAGTAGATGTCCTAATCGACTTGCCAAAACTATAGTTTGTTAACGAGAAATTCGTGGAGTGGTTGAAAAATGAGTTAATGACTCCAACCTAAGTGTATGTAAACATTCAACTTCAACTGTAAGTGGAATGCATGCCAGCAATGCCACTACACAACACTAAACAATATATTAATTACACTATAACGGTGACAAAAGGTGCCCACAAACTGTTAGGGCCTACACATAAAGCTGTCCCAACAGCAGTCCCAACATTTTACCACCGCTATACCTGGTTATCAGCGGAGCCTTATCTGGCAGTGAAACAGTTCATTCAGCCTCATTTACTACCATTAAAAAAAACATAGCTAATATGGATGACTTGCTTAAACAAATGTGGTTTCTAATGACAATTGAGATGGACAAACTATGGCGGTAAGGGGATGACAAGCGGATAAGAGGTTAGTTAGTCAATGTAACTATTTGTTCAGCACTTTTGAAATGTACAGCAGCAGAATTCAGAACATGGGTCGTTCTTACAGTGCTCTCCCTGTACACCAAGTTAGAACCGTATAAAGGGAGCATATAAGCAGACAATGAAAGCTCTTACAGTATTCAATGATTACATTTCTCTAAAACAGGTTATAGGCTACAGTAGAACAGTCAGAACAGTATGCAAAATGAAGAGGGGTAAATAGACTAAATTATTAGGGTGAGGCACATGGGCTACTAACATCTTACTACACAACATACACTTAGTATTACATTCTTAGCTACAGTATAATATGCCCGGCTAAGGGCATATTACATCATTTATGAAGCAGCACACAATACATTTTTGGACTCACATTGTTGTGCTTGGCTCACTTGAACAGGAAGGTGGCGGGGCGGTCCTCCGAGTTAACATTGACAGCATGGTCAATGTTGAATGTTTATCATTTTAAACTTGGAAAAGAGCCCCTTAATCCCAGATCTGGGACCACACAGCTAGTCACTGATTCCTTCCAAACCACTCTTTATGTA
Source organism: Salvelinus namaycush (assembly GCF_016432855.1). Taxonomy (NCBI): domain Eukaryota; kingdom Metazoa; phylum Chordata; class Actinopteri; order Salmoniformes; family Salmonidae; genus Salvelinus; species Salvelinus namaycush. The sequence goes on along the minus strand of NC_052330.1, from coordinate 22,900,621 downwards.
ATGTTAATGTCCAATGGCCAATGAGCACTGATACACTTATCTATAATTTCTCTTCATATGACAAGGATTAAAAAGGATTTGCCAGTAGATTGTCGACTTGATTCATGATGACTGCTAGCTAAGATTTTGAAAGTATGACGTTGACATGATCAGTCCAATCAAAGCTACTGTACATATAACGTGATTTGACGTCATTTTATCTCTGGCCAATGACCTTGAGCCTTCTTTAATGGGCACTTCTATGGCAGCAGCCAAAGGGCAAGAATTTTCAAGGTTTCCTCTTACACTTGGCAGTGACGTTAAGTCCCCATGAGTGACAGAACACTGAGCCAATCACTGCGCAACGCTCCGTATTTTCTGCTGGCTTGCCCCACCATCACAGAAAGCACTGAGCTAGGCTGAAACACCTGCATTTTGGAGCTGCCTTACTCAAGAAAACAAAAAAAGAGACCATCTTTGTATGCGGCTTTATTAACTCAATAATATATATTATTTTTTACATTGTTTGCAAACTGATATGTGATACGTATTAATGCCAAAATAACAGGCAAGCCCAAGCCCCCGCAAAAATGTTATAATTATTTGTAGTTATTTTGGCTAAAAATGTGGGGCTCAGAACAGGTGTGGTTCTGTCTGTACAATGTACAATCAATTAGTGAGAAAGAACATCAACTCCATGTAGGGGCAAGTCGGACAATTTTATTCCCATCATGCACCACACTTTGAAAGGCGGTGACCAACGATGGTCATCGACATGACAAAAGTGATCCGTTTGAAGACGCCCAATCAGACTTACCTTACGCAGGCATGTAATGTGCTCTACATGTGTGGCTACCTTGCGGGCACTGAATAAATTCAGAGGAAGAGGTGAAGTGTGAGGGATAACTGGGCCCAAAATCTGGCTTCACCAGCTGGTGGAGTCTTTCATTTATTTTTTTGCTCACCAAGCAAGGAGTTTTTGTATAGAGGGCAATGCGTGTCGAATTTGGTTTGCAAAATGTAAAGGTTTATTTGCTATGTGTGGCTTATTTGGTTGATTAGAAGTTTCGTAGTGATTAGGTTGTTACAAGTGTACTGATACAACTAGGACACGAGACATCCCGACAACTTTCAGAATAAAAAACTTCTATATCGGAGTTGTGTCTGGTCACCACAACCACAGTCATAAATCCCGCCAAGTTCAATTTTTTTCTTGAAATATGATTTTAAACTTAACCCTAACCACACTGGTAACATTATGCCTCAAGCTAAATTCAAACCAAAAAGCACGTTTTTTTCCCATAAATGTTTACAATATAGCTAATTTTGACATGGTGGCTGTGATTACTAGTGGAAACCATTGTGATGGGCATTCAATCGCATATCTGCACTCTCATTGGCTAGAATGGTCCCACCTGATCTTGCCTTCTCCAGACTGCCTTCCATTTTTCAAGACATTTATTTTAATTGTTAGAGTGGCCACTTGAGTAATCTGTGACAAATATGTTATTATAAACTGGGTGGTTCGAGCCCTGAATGCTGATTGGCTGAAAGCTGTGGTATACCACGGGTACAGTATGACAAAACATTTGTTTTTACTCTTCTAATTACTTTGGTAACCAGCTTATAATAGCAATAAGGCACCCCAGGGGTGTGTGGTATATGGCCAATATACCACGGCTAAGGGCTGTTTTCAGGCACTCCACGTTGAGTCGGGTGGTATAGCCGTGGTATATTGGCCATATACCACACCCCCTCGGGCCTTATTGCTTGAATCAACCGCTAAAAATCCTCCCACTTGCCGGCCAACAGATTCTCATTGGGGTTTCAATTTCATCTTAAAGTTGCACTATGCAGAAATCGTGCTGCCATTTCCTGGTTGCTAAAACTCTAATAGTTTTAAGATGGTACAAAGATTCAACACTATACTGTCTAAACCACTGTGAAATATTTTCCATAACCAAAAACATTGTGTCTGCTGTTTAAAGCTGCTGTACAAAACCGAAAGTAAAAGATGAAAAAACAATTGACGTCGCTCACATAGAACAGATCTACAGCTTCTTAGACTTGATCTATAAATCACATTTCAAAAAGCCATCCCTTTAAATGTGGTGTACCTTTATTAATTAGAATTTGTTGACAGACTCAGTAGAATACATGGAGAAAACGGGTTTAGAATATACAGTGCATTCGGAACGTTTTCAGACCCATTCTCCACATTTTGTTACCCTACAGCCTTATTCTAAAATGGATTAAATAAATAAAAAAAGACCCCATAAGTTTTTTTATTTTTTGCAAATGTATACAAAATAAAACAGAAATACCTTATTTACATAAGTATTCAGACCCTTTGCTATTGGACTCAAAATTGAGCTTAGGTGCATCCTGTTTCCATTGATCATCCTTGAGTTGTTTCTACAACTTGATTAGAGTCCACCTGTGATAAATTCAATTGATTGTACATGATTTGGAAAGGCACACACCCGTCTATATAAGGTCCCACAGTTGACAGTGCATGTCAGAGCAAAAACCAAGCCATGAGGTCGAAGGAATTGTCCATAGAGCTCCGAGACACAGATCTGGGGAAGGGTACCAAAAATGTCTGCAGCATTGAAGGTTCCCAAGAACACAGTGGCCTCCATCATTCGCCCGGCGAAACTGAGCAATCTGGGGAGAAGGGCCTTGGTCAGGGAAGTGACCAAGAACCCGATGGTCACTGACAGAGCTCCAGAGTTCCTCTGTGGAGATGGGAAAACCTTCCAGAAGGACAACCATCTCTGCAGCACTGCACCAAAGCAGGCATTTTTTAGTAGAGCAGCCAGACGGAAACCACTCCTCAGTAAAAGGCACATGACAGCCCGCTTGGAGTTTGCCAAAAGGCACATAAAAGACACTCAGACCATGAGAAACAAGATTCTTTGGTCTGATGAAACCAAGACTGAACTCTTTGGCCTGAATGCCAAGTGTCACATCTGGAGTAAACCTGGCACCATCCCTACGGTGAAGCATGGTAGTGGCAGCATCATGCTGAGGGGATGTTTTTCAGCGGCAGGGACTGGGAGACTAGTCAGGATCGAGGGAAAAATGTATGGAGCAAAGTACAGAGAGATCCTTGATGAAAATCTGCTCCAGAGTGCTCAGGACGAAGGTCTACCTTCCAACAGGACAACAACCACCATCGATAAAAAACAGTACTGTGCAGCCGTCTTCATCAACCTGGCCAAGGCTTTCGACTCTGTCTATCACCGTATTCTTATCGGCAGACTCAACAGCCTTGGTTTCTCTAATGACTGCCTCGCCTGGTTCACTAACTACTTCTCAGATAGAGTTCAGTGTGTCAAATCGGAGGGCATGTTGTCCGGACCTCTGGCAGTCTCTATGGTGGTGCCACAGGGTTCAATTCTCGGGCTGACTTTCTCTTTATATATCAATGATGTCGCTCTTGCTACTGGTGATTCTTTGATCCACCTCTACGCAGATGACACCATTCTGTATACATCTGGCCCTTCTTTGGACACTGTGTTAACAAACCTCCAAACGAGCTTCAATGACATACAACACTCCTTCTGTGGCCTCCAACTGCTCTTAAATGCTAGTAAAACTTAATGCATGCTGTTCAACCGATCGCTGCATGCACGTGCCCACCCGCCTAGCATCATTACTCTGGACGGTTCTGACTTAGAATATGTGGACAATTATAAATACCTAGCTGTCTGGCTAGACTGTAAACTCTCCTTCCAGACTCATATTAAGCATCTCCAATCCAAAATTAAATCTAGAATCGGCTTCTTATTTCGAAACAAAGCCTCCTTCACACGTTGCCAAATATACCCTCGTAAAACTGACTATCCTAACGGTCCTTGACTTCAGCGGTCATTTATAAAATAGCCACCAACACTCTACTCAGCAAATTGGACACAGTATATAACAGTGCCATCCGTTTTGTCACCAAAGCCCCATATACTACCCACCATTGCGACCTGTATGCTCTCGTTGGCTGGTCCTCACTACATATTCGTCACCAAACCCACTGGCTCCAGGTCATCTTTGCTAGGTAAAGACCCGCCTTATCTCAGCTCACTGGTCACCATAGCAACATCCACCCGTAGCAAGCGCTCCAGCAGGTATATTTCACTGGTCACCCCCAAAGCCAACACCTCCTTTGGCCGCCATTCCTTCCAGTTCTCTGCTGTCAATGACTGGAACGAATTGCAAAAATCACTGAAGTTGGAGACTTATATCTCCCTCACTAACTTCAAGCATGGGCTGTCAGAGCAGCTTACCAATCGCTGCAGCTATACACAGCCCATCTGTAAATAGCCCATCCAACCAACTACCTACCTCATCCCCGTATGTTTTTTTCTGCTCTTTTGCACACCAGTATTTCTACTTGCACATCCTCCTCTGCACATCTATCACTCCAGTGTTAATTGCTAAATTGTAATTACTTCGCCAATATGGCCTATTTTTGCCTTTCCTCCTTACTTCATTTGCACACACTGTATACAGATTTTCTATTGTGTTATTGACTGTATATTTGTTCATCCCATGTGTAACTCTGTGTTGTTGTTTTTGGTCGCACTGCTTTGCTTTATCTTGGCCAAGTCGCAGTTGTAAATGAGAACTTGTTCTCAACTGGCCTACCTGGTTAAATAAAGGTGAAATAAAAATAAATACAAAAATTGAGAGGATCTACAGAGAATGGGAGAAACTCCCCAAATACAGGTGTGCCAAGCTTGTAACGTCACACCCAAGAAGACTCACGGCTGTAATCACTGCCAAAGGTGCTTCTACAAAGTACTGAGCAAAGGGTCTGAAAACAAGCATTTAAGATTCATTTAAATAAAATGTGCAAAAAATGTAAAAACCTGTTTTTGCTTTATAATTATAGGGGGGAAAAACTACTTCATCCATTTTAGAATAAGGCTGTAACAAAATGTGGAAAAAGTCAAGGGGTCTGAATACTTTCCGAATGCACTGTAGGCCTCAATAAAGGAAAGCCATCTAAATGTATCCATATTAGTCAGTTTAAGCACCAACTTGTAGATTGAAAAGTACTCTGATCTTGTAGATTATTTAGGCACATTTTAGGGTTATGAAAGTGTTTGGAGACGCTTTACACACTAAATATATTGATGAATTAAAAATAGTGGTTTGATTCATCCTGAACGTTGCCATATTCATGTTCAATATTCATGCTTGAGAGAGAAATGTCAAAAATACAATGTCTAGTTATATAGAGCTCAGTGATGAGGCATAGGAAGTAGTATACTTAGCAACAGTATTCAATGGATATCTTTATTCCATGTAAAACAGGAACACCGCTCACTAACTTTACAAATTAGATTTTTCGAATGCACTCACAAATACTAACACTTTGACAGTGTCTCTGTTCCACAGGTTGGGGACACTAATGACCATGATGGCTGTGGGACTGGGGTGAAGCCACTTCTAGATGCTTATCTACAGTCAGTGTACCGCTGTTCCCCTCCTAATGGTTATAGTTAGGATGCGAGGGGAGTACTGATCCTAGATCTTTGCCTATGGGCAACAGAGGCCTTCTCTCACCCTTTGCATTCCATCTAGTCCATCGTTCTCATGGAACTCCCAGGAGCAGCATATGTCTAATGTTTAAACAGAAGGGTTTGAGGCTATAGTAACAGTACATTTCAGATCTAATCTGACACCACCCTATAAGAAACATTACTTTCATTAACAGGGTCAAACTCCAATATATAAACTTTGCTCACATAGTACACTCTGTATAAAACATATTCCAGGACTGCAATAAAGTCGTATCAGTTATCCATACCCCTTGGCTGCTAACCCCTTGTGAATGTCAGTCAGTAGAACGTTGTGCCAGGGAGAGAACACCACATTTACAAGCGTACATTCCGTTTAGCGCATGGTTGGCATGGTAACTGCTGCAGCCTTAGTCGTGGCGTCCTCAGCCTTCCACTGTGAAGTCACCGTCTTGATCTGAGTGTAGAACTGAATGCCCTGTAGCGACAACACAGGAGAGGAGACAGTCAACCACAGAAAATTCCACCTCATATATAGTTGTCTGAAACAAAAACGTAGGATCAATATGATCGTATGATAAAATCGGTGGGTGAGAAAAAATTGTGGGCTTGTGCTGGTCATTTCCGGTGTTGAGCTAACCTGTTTTCCGTAGAAGTTGGTGTCCCCCCTGAAGGAACCCCTGGAGCCGGTAAAGGAGAACATGGGCAGGGGGACGGGGATGGGCACGTTCACTCCAATCTGACAGACATACAGATCACATTATGAATCAAGGAGATAAATGTCGACAGAGAAATTACAGGATCCATGAAGAAGCCTTGTGCATTGTTGCAAAATAGTTCTGTGAACAATAGATGGTTGTCCCTCAGAATCTTAAATCCCATTAAAAGCAGATTAAACCCCCACTGAGTAACCACAAGCTATGAATCACCAATTTATCAGGAAATGAAGTCATCCAATGATCAATGGGAAACTACTTGCAATGCTTGACATCAAATCACACAGGTCTTACTTTCCTAAGCACCTACCGGAATTCTCTGAACGTTGAACTATGGCTCACCTGTCCGACATCCACCTCGTGTGTGTACTTGCGGGCGGTAGCGCCGTTGGTAGTGAAGATGGCGGTTCCGTTGCCATACTGGTTGTTGTTGACCAGGGAGATGGCATCGTCCAGAGTGTCAGCCTCCAGAACCACCAGCACCGGCCCAAAGATCTCCTCCGTGTAGCACTTCATCGCTGGCTGGGGAGGGGAGGGGGAGGAGGAGTGGGAAAGCAGGAGATTAAGCTCCCTGTCAGTGTTCTACAGGATATTATGTCAAGAATAGAGATTGGGTGGACTATCATGTATTATTATTGCAGGCCTTCCAAATGAGTTGAAGGCAAATCAGCTTTGAAAGGAAAGATCCAATATAATAAGTGAAGTGGTATGACTTGTGGAAGGGGATACACAGAACTGTATGAGCTGAAGATTCACACCCGAAAACCTCAAGGATAGTGAACGTGAGAAAAAGTGGAAAGTTGCAGTCAGGTTGACAAAGGCACTGTGTTATCTTCCCTCCATATAGACAAGATTACACAACCATCAATGTGACTAATTGTTTATCAGCCAAGATCTCCATATAGCAGGCAGACGTCGCTGGTCAAGTCAGGCCTCTTAACTCCAGCCAGACATTAACCTACAAGCAGGGGTTGGAACTGTTTCAGGGAACCGAACCAAAAACAAGAAGAACATTGAGGAAAGGAAATGGATCTCTAGTATTCCAGAACAGAACCATTATTTTCAAATCTTGAGAACCGGTTAATAATGTTATTTATTGTTCCAAAAATATTCCTAATGTCTAGTGTAATATAAATATATTTCAGTGCTAGTAATAGCCTAAACACTTTCCAATTCATGACATGATGCCCAGCGCTTCAAGCATGCCCCCTCCATGTCCACCCCTCTCGCTCTCCCTACCGGTAAAATTTCAGTTGCATTTCACGCCTGCACTTATCTGTCCATCAAACAACGAGCTTACCGGTTCCATAGTAAGCTGCTCTATATCTGCTAATTAGTGGATTTCACCAGATTAAAAAATATATATATACACGTAAATTAACTATTACTTTTCTGGGGTTCGAACCGGTTCAGAACTTTATTATGCTGGTCGGAACAAAATAAAATAGGGATTCTGCTCGGAACAGAACAGTTGCAAAATAAATCATTTGGTTCCAACCTCTGCCCACAAGAGGGGCTTTGGTTAGCTAGTACTGCAGGATAAGGGTTAAATACTCTTATCTACTATAACAGTGAGTTACAGAGCTACTACAGGCATGTCAGAAGTTTGAACGTTAATCTCCTTTATGTGAAAGTGTCATTCCCACTGTACCAAGGTTCAGCGTTGTTGTGAGATACTCCAGTGATGTAAACCCAAATATAAACTTGGTGGTTTTAGCCTTCCAATGCTGATTGGCTGAAAGCTGTGGCATATCAGACCGTGTACCACAGGTATGACAAAACATACATTTTTTCTGTTCTAATTACGTTGGTAACCAGTTTATAATAGCAATAAGGCACCTCGGGGGTTTGTGGTATATAGCTAATATACCACTGCTAAGGGCTGTATCCAGGCACTCCGCGTTGTGCCTTGGATGAGAACAGCACTTAGCCGTGCTATATTGGCCATATATCACACCCCTATTGCTTAAGTATAGAGGTGCGGTGGTTCACTAAAAGTTACATGATGTAATGTAATAATGTAGCCGGATTACTTGTAGATGAGGAAACCTTGGCTTTAGCTCAGCTACTGAAAGTCAATCACTCAGCTGACCAAAATTCATAGACCCCGCCCCCCTTACCGTTACGTTGCCGATGATAGTGGGTCCTACGAAGTTTCCATTCTCGTATCCTTTGACGTGGACATTGCGTCCATCCAGCAATAACGTAGCTCCCTCGTCCACGCCACTCTGGATCAACATCTCAACACGGGCCCTGGCCTCAGGGGAGATCAGTGGACCCACGTCAGCACCTGGCTGGTCACCTAGATACACCCACACAAAGGAAGAAAACATGGAATTAGAATTCATATGATGGACATTCCAATTCTGAGCAATGTTGCATGATACGGTATGTGGACTGGAGCTAGTGGTCCTATTGGATGTACTGTTTCAAATGGGGGAAAAACACTAGCAAGTCTTAAATTCACACCGGGGTTAGTGAGTCTTTTAGGTAAAAGGGTGAGGTACCTGCATTGACACGCAGGGCTTTGGAGCGCTCCACCAGCTCTGGGAGCCAATCACGAGCTTCGCCTACCAGAATGGCAGTTGAGAGAGCCATACAACGCTGTCCTGCTGCGCCGAAGGCCGCGCCCACCAGCTGGTTCAGAGTGTTCTCCTTGTTGGCGTCAGGCATCACCACACCGTGGTTCTTAGCTCCCTACAAGCCAGAACACATGGGTTGTTACATTTACTGCAATACATTTTAGGAACGTGCAAAGACATACAGTAGACCTATGCAATAAGTATCTCAAGAAAAACTCAAGGATCGACAGCCATCTATTGTCTCAGTCTTGATAGAACTATTCATCTTGCAGTATGGTTAAGGCCACAGTAAACTATTTAAAAGCTGCTATGTAACTTTTTGGGCGACCCAACCAAATTCACATAGAAAAGCGAGTTATAGATCTGTCATTCTAATTGAAAGCAGGTTTAGTGGTAAATCTTCTATGTGCGCTATTTCTATGTTTTGCATTCTGAAGTTTCGTTATTTGCGTCTTTCGGTTTTGAACACTACAAACAATTGAAAATACAATATTTTTGGTTATTGAAAATATATTTCACAGTGGTTTAGATGCTACAATGATTGTCTACAAACTTGTTTTGTCACAAACAAAATATGTGAATTATTCCATTTTTTTCAACCGGGAAATGGCGGAGCGATTTCAGCATTTTGCACTTTTAAGGCAGACATGTTTCTTAAATGCGTAAGGGATTCTTCAATGATTTAATCCCCAATTGACCCCATTCATAGAACGGTTGCTGGTCATCATATTTACCATGTTGGACTGCACTCTCTTGCCGTTCTTGGATCCTCTCTCGTAGATGTACTCTCCTGCCTGGTTGGAGCCCACAAAGCTGATGGCCTTGATGGCTGGGTGGTCACAAATGAAGTTCACAGCTACAGAAAGAGGTCAAAAGTCATCTAATTTCACTCATCAGCATCATCCCATCATCATTACATGGCACTGTAAGGGCACAAGATGGGATGGTGTAATCACCTTGGAAATGAAACAAACAACCTTTCTTATATGGACTCCTTTCCCCTAAAGCACTTAAATACATTACCTACACACATTATGCAAAACGTTTAACATAATGCTTGAGGTATATCAGTAGTCTGAATGGTCTTGTAGATGCAGCACTAACACACATGATCAGCATAGCCTGCTTCATTGCATCCTGGGAAACAGGACACACACTTCAATAGCATGTTTTATAAAGACTAAGCACACACACAACCCCGTCTCACCAGCGTGCTGTCCATGGATGATGTTCAGGGTCCCGTCGGGCAACCCTGCATCCTGCAGCAGCTTGGCCAGCAGCATGGTGCACCCTGGGACACGCTCGGAGGGCTTCATCAGGTAGGTGTTGCCACACACCATGCCAATGGGGAACATCCACAGAGGAATCATGGCAGGAAAGTTGAAGGGGGCGATGCCGGCACACACCCCGATGGGCAGGCGGTAGGTGTAGGTATCCATGTCTTTGGTGATGGAGGGCAGGGTCTCCCCCAGCATCAGGGAGGTGATGCTGCAGGCGTGCTCTGCCACCTCTAGGGGGCAGAGAGGAGCAGAGACACGTGAGAAAAGCCAGTGAGCTGAAGGTCAAACAGTACATGTGGAGGTAGAGATCAGAGTAGGGGTGAAAGAGGGTAGGCAGAGGGTCAAATACGTGTGTTGCTAAAGGAGATCAAGAGATCAGAGATCAAGAGACTCCGATACAGAGACTCCGATACAGAGATCAGAGATACAGAGACTCTGATACAGAGATCAGAGATACAGAGATTCCGATACAGAGATCAGAGATACAGATTCCGATACAGAGATCAGAGATACAGAGATCAGAGACTCCGATACAGAGACTCCGATACAGAGATGCAGAGACTCCGATACAGAGATCAGAGATACAGACTCCGATACAGAGACTCCGAGACAGAGACTCCGAGACAGAGACTCCGAGATACAGAGATCAGAGATACAGAGATCAGAGATACAGAGACTCCGATACAGAGATCAGAGATACAGAGACTCCGATACAGAGATCAGAGATACAGAGACTCCGAGACAGAGACTCCGATACAGAGATGCAGAGACTCCGATACAGAGATCAGAGATACAGAGACTCCGAGACAGAGACTCCGAGACAGAGACTCCGAGACAGAGACTCCGAGACAGAGACTCCGAGACAGAGATCAGAGATACAGAGATCAGAGATACAGAGACTCTGATACAGACTAGAGAAGACTAAAATAAGCATTTATTGGACAAGTTCTTGTAGTAGCCATCTCCCCGTTTCAATTAAACATTTTCTCCCGTTTCCCATGCCAACTTAAGGGGACTGTCTACTCACGCAGTCCTCTGAAGACGTCTCCCTCCGCGTCGGCTAGAGTCTTGCCTTGCTCCAGGGTGATCAGCCTGGCCAGCTCTTTCTGTAAACATTAATGTTTTAGGACCTGGTTATTGTTAAGAAACATGTATGCAGGCCCGATTTCAGACCAGGGGCTTTCCTTACAATGTTTTCCTTGATGAGCTGCTGGTATCGGAGGAAGATCTGCTGGCGGGTGAGGATGGAAGTCTCGGACCAGGAGGCATAGGCCCTGGAGCAGGAGTCTACTGCAGCCAGCATCTCCGTGTGGGTGGCTTTGGGCACACGACTCACCACCTCATTAGTAGCCTGAAGTAGGGAGAGAAGAGGGACAAGAGATGACCAGGTCATTGTGAACAGAGACCAACTACATCTGGGGCCTGTCCAGAAAGGTGTAACTTTTAAGAAACTTGAGATAAAAATGAACTGTGTACAGGGATAAGTGTCATGACATGTAGAATAGAGTCCGATAGCATTTCAAAATGTTCTATTTGTCAGGGCAAGCCTGATGACGAACAAGATCGGCAACCACCACATCCTCAAATGTTTGGTTATAATCATATGATTTGCCTGCTTAATTGCCTCCACAACTTAAAAACGGTCTGAAGTAAAATGTATACAAGTGTTTTCAATCTATATGACTCAGGAACTGACAATCTAATCTTGAACTTACTAAACTGCTGAATTTTCACTCTGTACCCAAAGTATCAGATGTCTCACTGTTCAATTGAAAGTTTTACAGGTTTATAAAACAACCAAAATCTGTAATGATGCATGTATACGTAATTCAGAATGACTATATAATGTTTAGACTCAGGAGAATTTGCCTTTTATGCCATGCTCTACCACCATGCTATTGCCTTGGCTTTTTTAGCCACTTGCCTTTTTATGGAAAATATATTTCGGTAACCAAAAATATTGTATTTTCAGTTGTTTGAAACTGGTGTACAAAACCGAAAGTAAAAGACGCAAAAATGAATCTTAACGGGAAGCATAGAAATAGCGCACATAGAACAGATCTACCGCTTCTTAGACTTGCTTTCAATGAGAATGACAGATTTATAACTAACATTTCTATGTGAATTTGGTTGGAAATGTTGACAAACTTTAAATTAAAAGCTGGATTGTCTTGAGTCAATAAGTATTCAACCCCTTTGTTATGGCAAGCTTAAATAAGTTCAGGAGTAAAAATATGCTTAACAAGTCACAAGTTGCATGGACTCACTGTGTGCAATAATAGTGTAACAATTTTTTAATGGCTACCTCATCTCTGTATCCCACACATACATTGTAAGGTCCCTCAGTCAAGCAGTGAATTTCAAGCACAGATTCAACCAAAGACCAGGGAGGGTTTCTAATGCCTCGCAAAGAAGGGCAACTATTGGTAAAATAAGCTAACATTGAATATCCCTTTGAGCATGGTGAAGTTATTAATTGCACTTTGGATGGCGTATCAATAAACCCAGTCACTACAAAGATACAGGTGTCCTTCCTAACTCAGTTGCCAAAGAGGAAAGAAACCGCTCAAGGATTTCACCATGAGGCCAATTGTGACTTTAAAACAGTGACAGACAGGTCATAAAATTTACTTTTTGGTTCACCAGCCACTGTGGCGGGTAGATGTAAAAATCTACCAGGCACACATTTTTACCAGGCAGAATATTTTTTTTTACAAAGATGAACATGCTTTGTAATGTTTCTAAAACAATACATGCATTACTAGTAAGTAACTAACTAATGTGGTATATTGTTTAGATACATTTTTTGTGACCTGAGTCTTTTAACCAAATTACAGTATCAGATACAAAAACGTTCACCTGCCCCTTTAAGGGCGGAGGTGACTGTAATAGCACGACTAGAGTCATGTTTGTGCATGTGAGATTGAGTCTGACTAGAACCATTGTCTTCTCTTCCCTAGCAGTTGAAACTCAAATAGAAAAACAACCTAGCTTGTGAACAAAATGTAAATAGCCAAGAAACACAAGGACAAAGTCTCACTTCAGTAGACTTTAGTTTCAAGTAAATTAGACCAACTTTTACGCCTGTGCGCAGCGCTTCTAATAATGAATCTTTCACTAAGCTCTTCACCTCCGCACGGGAAGCATTATTCATTCGTAGTGCTTTGACTGCGATTAATAGCTATGAAACAAAAACAGCATCAATTCTTTGAACAGCTACTGCAGCATTTATTTTACTAGAAATGTGATCACACTTGACTATTTGTATTCACAATTGCGAGTGAAATGCTTGCAATGTGGATCCCTGACCACCCGCCAACGAGGCTGGTGAAATAGATAGATGTTAGATGTCCTAACCGACTTGCCAAAACTATAGTTTGTTTACAAGAAATTTGTGGAGTGGTTGAAAAACGAGTTTTAATGACTTCAACCTAAGTGTATGTAAACTTCCGACTTCAACTGTATGTAAGATAGTTAAATAAAAAGCAAAATTATTGATTATTATCATTTGTGCCCTGGTCCTTCTTTGTCACTTCCCACGAGCTGGGTTGTGACAAAAACTCACACTCATTCTTATGTTTAATAAATGTATAGTGTTGGTGTGGGGCAGGCTTACAATGATGGCAAAAAACAACATTTGAGAGTGCGCTGACCCTGGTGCTAGAGGGGGTACGCAGCTGGAGCTTGAATGTTTGAAGGGGTATGGGACTATAAAAATTTGGGAACCACTGTCCTAAAACACAAGGCCAATTCTACACTGAAGTTGTGGACCAAGAAGACAGTGAATGTTCCTGAGTGGCCAAGTTACAGTTGTCTTAAATCTGCTAGCAATGATCAACCACCAATTTGCCAGAGCTTGAAAAAAAATTGTAAGAATATTGGGCAAAATCTGCACAATCCAGGTGTGGAAAGCTTTTAGAGACTTACCCAGAAAGACTCACTGCTATAGTTGCTGCCAAATGTGATTGTAACGTATTGATTCATGGGCTGAATACTTATCTAATCAAGATTAGTGTTGTATTTATTTTTTTAACAAATGTTTGAATTTGTCCCTTACTTTTTGAGACTATTTTGCATAGATCATTGACAACAATTAAATCAATTTTAATTCCACTTTGTAACACAAAATGTGGAAAAAGTAAAGAGGGTGTGAATACTTCCTGGAGCAAGACAATGACAAGTTTACATGAAGTAGATGCAGACAGGCCCCCCAGGCCTGAGTTAGTGAATGTGAGTGCATAAACATGTCAAGGTTCAATTGAACTGGCTACGAAGAATAGGCTCCCATTTCTTCACTTTCCAAATCATACATATTAAATGACACCCTAAAGAGTTCTTCATCTCCAGCTCCCGACCGGTTTACACATTGCTTTTTAGTGTTTGCATGAACTCCCGTTGTGATGTGTGTGTGTTAATGTAGAAATACTTACAGGGTTGTGAATGTCCAGCCATTCTGAGGTGTTTGACTCAACAAACTTGCCGTCAATGAACAACTTGGTGGTGGGCTGCAAGGTTGCAAAAGCACAGGGGGACAATGCGGTCATCCACCATATCAAATCATCATATCTGCACATGTCTAGATTGTATGAGCATGTATTCTAATATACAAGTCTTCTGTAGTTACAAACACTCATAAATGTAGTTATGATTGCATGATGTTAACTCACCACGGATGATGAATAACACATGCGACCCATCTGAAGGGGTGCCTGTAAACGAGAGAAAACGATAGTTATCGGAGTTGTAACTCCAGTTTTACAGTATGAGTGGAGCGGAGCCCCATAGGGGAGCTCTGCTCCTAGTAGTTTTCCACACTGCCTAGGCAGCAAATAGCCGGAGAGAAAAAATTATGCACACATCTGCAGCCAATAGGAGTATAGGTGTCCCTATATAAGGGGACGCTTCCCCTCAATCAGCCTCCCGAAAAATGATCTTCAGCGAGACTGGGGGTCGGCAGGGCCTTAAGTCCTATGGGACTCCGCTCCACTCATAGAACTGGAGTTACTACTCCGGTAACTATCGTTCTATATCGTGGAGCTCCGCCCCATAGGACTCCTAGTGGTTTAAGGTGGAGCGCAACGCTCCAAAATATATTCCCTGCCGAACCGAACACTTCCCAAACTTTATGAAAAGGTCTGGTCCAGTAATGGCTGCAACCAAATCCCGCAACACTGTAACACACTGTGAAAACAGACTGTGTCACAATGTACTGCGTCCTCGGTCTAATCCGCACTACTCAGTTCAGAGGCACCGCCAATGACTAGTGGGCAGAGAAAGCAGAATATGAGCCATAGAAATCTGTAAAAGCAGATAGATGAACTCAAAACTTTGTCGGCATTCAAAATTGGTCAAATAGTACTGTAACACCTGTTACAGGAACTATATCCCTAATCCATCCGCCCAAACACAGTCATAGACTTGTGGGCAGGACAAAAAAAACATGACTCTACTGTGCCATCCCAGCCAGGAGGAATGTCATGTAGTCATTCTAATAGGAGAAAGCGGACCTGATGGAAACCATGTCCATTGATCCTGCCTTTTTTGTCTTAATTCTAGCCTTCTCATCAGCAAAGCTGAGTACAGACTGAACCGATTTAGAAGACCTACTCACCGATTCCTCAGTGTAACCCGCCACACTCAATCTATAGGCAAAGCCAATGATTCGTGGGCAGATAATAGAATATGGGCCAACTACTCTGCCTCAGCAGATACATGACACCTCAATGTTCCATCAATTCCAGTGACCGGTCTAATAGTAAAGTAACACCAGTTACAGCACTATTTCCCTCATCACTCCGCCCCTATACAGTGATACACTGGTGGGCAGTCTAGACATTCTCTGCTGTACTGACAGTGTCAAACAAAGGTCATGTGGCACGTGTCTTACTCTCTGACAACTAAGAGAGCGGACCTAATGGGAACCCTGCCCAATAGTCCTCCATCTTTTCTTAACTCAAATTCTCCCTTCAGCCACACTGAGTACAGAACGAGCTGGAGAGTTAGACGACATGTCTAAACTAGAGGTCGACCGATTAATTGGAATGGCCGATTAATCGGGGCCGATTTCAAGTTTTCATAACAATCGGAAATCGTTATTTTTGGGCGCCGATTTTTTTATTTTTTTTACACCTTTATTTAATAATCTTTATTTAACTGGGCAAGTCAGTTAACAACACATTCTTATTTTCAATGACGGCCTAGGAACGAGGCAGAACGACAGATTTTTAACCTTGTCAGCTCGGGGGATCCAATCTTGCAACCTTACAGTTAACTAGTCCAATGCTCTAACACCTGATTACATTGCACTCCACGAGGAGCCTGCCTGTTGGTGAATGCAGTAAGCTAAGGTAAGTTGCTAGCTAGCATTAAACTTATCTTATAAAAAAACAATCAATCAATGACTGTCATTGCTCCAATGTGTACTTAACCATAAACATCAATGCCTTTCTTAAAATCAATACACAAGTATATATTTTTAAACCTGCATATTTAGCTAATAGAAATCCAGGTTAGCAGGCAATATTAACCAGGTGAAATTGTGTCATTTCTCTTGCGTTCACTGCATGCAGAGTCAGGGTATATGCAACAGTTTGGGCCGCCTGGCTCTTTGCGAACTAATTTGCCAGAATTTTACGTAATTCTGCCACCCGTTAGATAAAATACGGAACGGAATAAACGTTTTGTTTTCGAGGTGATAGTTTCCGGATTAGTCAAAGGTATATGGTTTAGAGAGAAATAGTCGACGCATTATAATTCCTGTAATAACTTGCGGCTGAATTTGAAAGGGGTTCCTTCGTTATTTTACCGTTCATGTCTTCCATAGAGAATGTCTTGATCTACTTCAAATAAGGTCTGTTTCGTGCAGGCTTAAACCGCCTCGACGTTTTGATACCCGTGTAAATCTCACTAGGATAAGGTAACGTTTGTCAACATATTTTCATAAATCCACTCTACAATTTTTTTAATCTTCGCTTATATTTAGCCAATATTGATCAGAGTTACCTTGTCCTATGGATATCTACACAGTTATAAAATTGGCACGGTGATGTAAGCCTACAGGAAACACAGACCTTATTTTAAGTGAATCTAAAAATATCCTATGCAATAAATGAAGGAACCGCTTTTCAGATTTTGCTAGGTGTCATGGGAATTATGACTCGCACTTTGGTTGTCAATTCTTACCCTGCCCATTATTAAAATAGGATTTCCTGCATATAGAAATTAAGGTTTTTGTTTTCAACATTCATCACAGGTAACTTAAACTCTATTTTTATTCAAACAGTTGAGAATATTTGTCTCCTAAGCAGACTCTTCAGTATCATTGTCACTTCAGAGCTGTGTGCGTATTTATGTATTATATTAAGTTAAAATAAAAGTGTTCATTGTTCATTCAGTATTGTTGCAATTGTCATTATTATAAAAATGTGTGTATGTGTATGATATATATATATATATATATATATATATATATATATATATATAAAAACATTTTTTTTTTTTTATAAAGATCGTCCGATTAATCGGTATCGGCTTTTTTGTCCTCCAATAATCGGTATCGGCATTGAAAAATCATAATCGGTCGACCTCTAGTCTAAACAGGTAGAATCGGACAAAAGGAGACATGACGATCAAGACGCCGCTGCACAAATATCCTCTACCCCTGTTCCTCTGAAAAGGGCCGCAGGCGCCGCTACTCCACGAGTGGAGTGGGCTCTGACGCCATGAGGCAGTGGCCGTTCTGCCGCCTCATAAGCCGTCTCAATTCCTTCGCAAAGCCAATGAGACCGCAGCTGTTTTGAAAGTGGTCCACCAACTGTACTAGCACCGTGACACACAAACAGCTGAGGGGATGACCTAATCATTGCCGTGCGCTGCACGTATAGCACGCCAAGGCGCGCACCGGGCACAAGCAATGAAGCCTCTCCTCTCTCCGCTTCGCATGGGGAGGCGGGGGCGGAGGGAGAAAGCCCATAGCTCAACGGTCTGTGACTTATATGAGCTCTTAATAACCTTCTACATAAATGCCGGGTTAGGACATAACACCACTCTGCTCAAGTCGCCATTGATGGCAAGGCAGTCGGGTCTCATCGAAAGAGCACACAAATCACTGACACGCTTGGCTGTAGTCAAGAGAGAACATTTTCAGAGACAACATCTTGAGGGAGATTTGATTCAATGGCTCGAACGGCATGTCGCAGAGCGCCTTGAGTACCAAAGTTAAATCCCACTGGGGCAGCATGGCTCTAACCGCTGGCCTAAGCCGCCGCGTTCCCAATAGAAACCATTTCACTAGAGGGTGGCTGAAGACGGTGACTCTGCCAAACCCCTCATGAAATGCTGAAATTGCTGCCGCGAATACCTTAATGGTGGCGGGTGAGCGCTGCTTGTCAAACATGAACTGTAGGAATGAGAGCACGCTCTCAACCTGACAGCACAAGGGGTCCACATTCTCTTTGGCACACCATTGTGGAAACACGTTCCATCTCCTGGCATACGTCCTGGATGTGGAACTGGCACGCGAGCCCTGTATCGTTCTGATTACTGAATCAGATAACCCAATGCGCTCTACGCAATTGCTCTATCATGCCTGCCACCTGAGACATCGCGTCCTCTTGATGTGGAATTGGCCATGATGGCACAATCAACATTTGAGTCATCTCCGCATACCACGGAGTCCCTGGGCGATCGGGGGCTATCAATATGATTGACAGCCCTCCTGTTCTCATGCGGGCTAGCAATGGGAGAACGCAGGACAGCGGTGGCAATGCATACAGGAGAACATCTGGCCACTGGTGCGCAAAAGCGTCTATCCCTAGTGGCGGTTCATCCTGGGCTCGTAGGGAAAACCATAGGGGACACTGCGTGTTAACACGTGACGCGAACAGCTCCACCTCGGAACAGGTCCACCCCAAACCATTCCCATATTTGGAGAACAATGTCGAGGTGCAGCTGCCACTTGTCGTCTTGGGGACCGCCTCGAGACATGAGGTCTGCACCGACGTTCTGATAGCCTGGAATGTGTGTTGCTGTCAACGAGCGAAGGTGCTCGTGAGCCCACAGCCACAATTCCTCCGCCAGCCGGTGGAGTGCAGGAGACTCCTCCTTGCCGATATATGTAGGCTACTGTGGTTTGGTTGTCCGACCAGAGCAGCACGTCCTGACCCCGTAGGGTAGACAAAGTGGGTCAGAACCAGTAGAACTGTCTCCAACTCCAGGAGGCTGATGTGGTGTTCCGAGGGAGGTCACACACCTACCGCCAGAGCCTGACATGTCCCTCCCATCCAGTCAGACAAGCGTCTGTAAAACATTGGAATGTAGGAGGACACTGCCTATTGGGACCCCTTGCGTCAGGACGCACGTCTCTCCAACAGTTCAGGTCCGCTCTGAGCGAGAGGGGAACTACCAAAAAAAACAAAACGATGACGGTGCCTCACTGGGTCCAGTCATAGTTGGGCAAACCCTTGCTGTATTCTGTGCATGTGCAGAAGTCCCAGATGAACCACGGAGTGGGCAGACGACATGAGTGTCATGACGGAATGCGCCGTCACCATGTGATTCGGATAAAACCTTCGTAGGGCTAGCAACAAGGCAGCCCGCCGAGGATCTGACATTCGAGCCTTCATAGCCAGTGTCTAGCTATAAGCCCAGGTAGACAATCCGATGACTGGGCCAAGGCGTGCTCTTTTCCAAATTCACAGCGAACACCAAACGTGTGAGATGAATCACTGTCTGTGTCGTGTGTATGATCGCCAGCTCTGCTGGCGGGGCAAGAACCAGTAGGTCGTCTAGGTAGGCTAGTAGCCTTAGCCCTTGACGAAGCAACGGTTCCAATGCTGCCTCCGCGCATTTGGAAAAGTTGCGAGGTGCCAGGGCGTACCCGAACGGCATTATCGTACGCCACCCCTTGGAAGGTGAAACGCAGAAACTTCCTGTGACGCGGATGCACCGGCACATGAAAGTATGCATCCTTTAGGTCTATGCTTATACAAAAGTCTTTGTTGTGGATACATTTACATTTACGTCATTTAGCAGACGCTCTTATCCAGAGCGACTTACAGTAGAGTGCATACATTTTATTACATTTTACATACTGAGACAAGGATATCCCTACCGGCCAAACCCTCCCTAACCCCGGACGACGCTATGCCAATTGTGCGTCGCCCCACGGACCTCCCGGTTGCGGCCGGCTGCGACAGAGCCTGGGCGCGAACCCAGCCCAGCCTGGGCGCGAACCCAGAGACTCTGGTGGCGCAGCTAGCACTGCGATGCAGTGCCCTAGACCACTGCGCCACCCGGGAGGACACATTAGAGCAGACGTTGTCATAAGCATTCAAAAGGGCCATTTGGCTACGCTCTCGTTGAGAGTGCGTAAATCCAATATTGGCCTCATTCCCCCCATCTTCTTTGGCACTAGGAAGTAGGGTGAGTATAGCCCGCTGTTCCTTTTCTCTTGGGGAACTACGGTGACCGCCTCCTTCGCCAAAAGTTCTGTAATCTCTTTCACAAGAGCGGCTACTTTCTCTGGCGTCTCCATCACCGTCTCCACCACGCCCGAAAACGGGGGAGGAGTTCGGTGGAATTAGATGGCATAACCCTTCTCCAGCGCACGACTTAGCCAGGAGGAGAGGGTGCAGCTTCGCTGCCACTCCGAGTAATGCTCTGAGAGCGGGAGAGCACGAAGCCGTAGGAAGGACCTGTATTCCTCTATGGCCCAAGCCGTCGCTGTCCCTCGACACTGAAGTGGTGGGACAGCCCAGGGTGGGCCCCGCACGAAAGGGGGAGGAAATATTGACGCATTCTGTGAGAAACGGGGGCGCCGACCCTTTGGTTATACTCGTAACCTTGTGGTTCCAGCCCTCTGTGAACGCAGGATGGGTCTGAGCTACACTAACTGGGACGCCTGCCTGAGTTAATGTGCCGTCTCCCAACAGCGATTGCGTCATCGGCCCAACATGGGGCTGTGTACGCAGACTGTTCTTTAAACCCCTAGCCACCTCACTCCTGAGAGTGTGTAGGGTTTTGTATGAGGTATAGCATGACGGCTTATTAAGAGTGTCCGTCTCGCTTCCCTCATGTCATTCCCACTCACAACGTCCTCCTGTGTGTGCTCAGCTACGTACTTGTAGTGGGCTGTGCTACACACAGTGGTGAGAGGAAGAGAGAGAGATAAATTGAGACCGCTCAGGTTCCTTCTTGTTATGGAAAATAGGTTATCTTGTGACAAAGTCAGAGGGAACACATTCTTTATTAACAAAGGACACATTGGCTCCTCCAACCCTGTTGGGGGATGAACAGTGGGCGTTGTCACCTGAAGTGCTGCGCGCTCTCCTGCCCTCTCCCACTCGTCCCATCATCGTCTCTTCTGACTGCCTCTTCTGACTACACCAGGTGCTGCCGCTCGACGGGCTCTCTGTCTGGCAGTAGACCCAGGACTACTGGAGACGGTGGAGCGAGGGGATTCCTTTGAAGTTGCTCGAGACCCTCCTGCTAATGGCAGGTGTCTAGACAGCTGCTTTTTATCCTCCTCAAGCTTCCCGAAACGCACCGTCGCATCTTTGAAGGCTGCTCCGAAGAGACCACTGTCAGAGATGGGAGCTTTCATTAGGGCGGCTTTGTCAGTCTCCTTCATAGCCGTCAAAGACAGTCAGAAGAGTCGCTCCACGACCACCGAAGTGGCCATGGACCTCCCCGCACATAGAGCCAACGCCTATGTGAGATGGAGGATGGCACCGGAAATCTTCAACGCTTCCTCCATCTCCTCTCCCGACAGCTCAGTCCTACCCGTGGTGAGACAGGATAGAGGCTCCCAGGAGGGCAACATTATTAGCTGCTGCTATTGCCTGTACACCTAGAATGAATGACTTCTCTACCAGCTGTGCTGTGAGTCGGTCCTTAGTCGTAGGTAGTGTGGGTTTCCTGGACGACGGCCAGGAGCTCGAACCTGGGGCGAGGTACGCGGCTAGGGCGTCCTCGAGCCTAGGGATCTCCTGAGGCCATTTCCCGTCCACTTTGGTGAACGGGGTGTACGCCTTCGCCAGTGCTCTGGCCATTAAAGGCAACTCCCATGCACCCTACACATATTTAGTGAGAGAGGGCATGGCCAGTGCCGAAGGCACAGCCACCAGTCTTTGTCTAGAGTAAGGGCCGCCCACCATCATATCCACTTCCAGAACGGAGGGAATGGAGGGGGGCAGTGTAATCTCCAGACGGCTCGCGGCCCGCTCAATGAGCCCTGTAAAGTCAGAGTGCAGAGAGGGCGTTGCATAGGAGGCGGCTGCTGAAAATTCAGAGCCTGTCTCTTCCTCGCCCAAGGATGAGAAATTCCCCTCGCTCTCCCTAGGGAGGGGGGGGTCATTTCAGCTTTGGTCAGTAGACAGGGTTTTTCCGGAGAAAAACCCAGACACTTCCCAACGTCCTCGTCATCTCCGGAGACACCGTCGTCATATGATGCCTCAGAATCTGAGGCTAGCACAGACGTAGCATCTTCCAGAGGGAGATCTCCCTTGAAAAATGCCCACCGCTGTTCCCTCTCCTTTCTTTCTCTCCTTTAAAGAAAGGAGGGTGCAGCTATGGCAGTCCGGGGATCTGTGTGGCCGCCCCTAGCGTGCTGCAAACCCAAACACATGAAACATAAGTCGTGTGGGTCCGTAGCCGCCATAGTGGCGCAGCGACACTGAGCTCTTAAAAGAGCTTTTGGGGTGGAAAAGGCATGCTCATGAAGGACAACGTGGAGACTAGGAAATTGACAGCGGGTTTGTCCTGAGTCTTCTCTCTAGGCGTCTTCAGTCCAGTCCTGTCGCTGAAGATAATGGGAGGCTGATTGGGTCACCTGTGCTCCTATTGAGTTTTTTATTTATTTAAATTTTACAGGGACAGTGCACATGAATCAACGTTTCAGTAAAAGTGCCGGTTTAAGCCAGCCGGCTAATTTTCAACCACAGTCCCTGGGCAGGTTATTAAAAACAATTACAATATAGACAATCATTGAGCAGTGTTCACATGCAGAGCAACATAGGACAAGCAAGACATAGCATACAGCCAGAGCAACATAGGACAAAAAGCAGCAAGACAAAATTCATAAAAGCAACAAAGTGTTTCCACACCTCACAAGCTACAGACAACAGACAACATAGAAAGCGGCAATACACAGCTAGGGATTATGTTCACAAATCTGATTGACCTTTAGCCATGTCTTCATGCATTTTGTGAAAGTGTGATATGTGGTGCAGTTATGTGTGTCTGATGACGGTGTATTCCAGACATGGGAAGCTCTCACAGAGAAAGGTGCTTTTCCTTAAGGGAACTATACAGTCACCTCTCATGGCAGACCTTGTAGATCTGCTGCCATATGTTTGGGTTTTCTGTTTAACAAAAATACTGTGTGGAGGGGGAGCCAGGCCATTTTGGATCTTGAATACAAGACATGCGTCGGTGTATTGCACAAGATTTTCCCAACTCAGGAGCTCATGCTTTCTGAGGATGTAACAGTGATGATGGCTATTTGGCTTCCTATCAAGCACTTTGAGAGCCTGTTTGTAGACAGACTGAATAGGTTTTAATGTTGTACAGCAAGCTTGGGCCCAACTAGTCAAGCAGTATGCTAAGTGGGGGAGTATCATAGATTTGAAGTACAGTTTTGCTACCTCTGTAATCAAACAATTTCGTATAAATCGGAAATTAGCTAGGTTGAATTTGGTTATCTGAATTACCTTTTTCACATGATTTTTAAAAGAGAGGTTGGAATCAAGTATGATGCCAGGGTACTTAATCTGATACCACCTGGAGCTTCTCCCCTGACACGAAGACATCTGGCTCAGTAGCATCTGTTGCCCTCTTTGTGAAGAACATGCAAACAGTTTTTTTTCACATTGAGAAGCAAACATGAGTCACTGAGCCACTTTGTAACCTGGACCATTACAGTAGTGAGTTCTTGTGCAGCTTGTTGTTTGCTCTTTGCATGCACATATATCACTGTATCATCTGCATACATTTGAACTTCAGACCCAGTACAGACAGAAGGCAGATCATTAATGTACAGACAGAAGGCAGATCATTAATGTACAGGCTGAACAGGAGGGGCCCCAGTATTGACCCTTGGGGCACGCCCACATCATAGCTAAGAGTGGGCGACAGCTCATTGCTCACTCTGACACACTGAGTTCTGCCTTCAAGGTATGATTTCATCCATCTCAAGGCATCGGGGGAAAAGTTGAACTTGGACAATTTTGTGATGAGAATCTCATGGTTAACAGTATCAAAAGCCTTCCTTAGGTCCAGAAACACAGCCCCAACAACGCCCCCTTTGTCCATCTTGGACTTCACATTTTCCAGAAGAAAGCAGTTGGCCGTTTCTGTGGAGTGTTTCGCTCTGAAGCCAAACTGCATGGAGTGTAATGTGAAGGGGCTGTTGTTGAGGTGGGCAATCAGTTGTTCTGCTACACACTTTTCAACAACCTTTGACACCACAGGTAGTATACTAATGGGCCTGTAGTTACTCACGTCAGCAGGGTCGCCCGATTTAAAGATGGCCGTTATTATTGGCTGCAGGTGTGTACATAATTTTTCAGGCTATTCGCTGCCTATGCAGCGGGGTAAACCACTAGGAGCAGAGCTCCACGATATAGAACACATAAGGATCACTTTTCAATGTTTAGTTTCCATTGGCTAAGATCCAAAAGCCTAACTTTCTGCAAGACGACTAGCTAAGCTAACTATGTGGCATTGTAGCTAGCTAGTTGAACTCGAGAGCTAACGTTAACTTGCCCAATTGCATGCTACAGAAAATAGCTATATGTTGCAATGCCAAGGGGGGAAATAATTATAAGTGTATGTTTCGACATCGAAAAGTGTGGCACCAACTAGCGAGCTAGCTAACGTGCCATTCTAGCAAGATAGCTAGTCAGCCACTCAAGCTTCAAACAATGCATTTAGAAAAGCTGCACGAGGTATGTGGTTTACCTTTTTGCTCCATAACGACCTTGCTAGTATCCCTGCCATGGTTGAAGCAACTGTGATTGCTTTTAGCCCAAAAGTACGCACTCCCCAGCTGGTCAGACCCAAAATACAGACACCTCTAGACACTAGAAAAGGTTAGCAGACTAACAGTCACACAATCATGGCGTCAAACTGGCTGAGGACGTAGAAAGAGCAAACGCTGAAATGTTTATCTGCTCTTTCACTGAGACAGCAACGTTGGGCCACATTGACGAGCGCAGCAGATGCTTTAACAATCTGTGAAATTGGCATGCATGATTCCCGTGAATAGGACCCAATCTGGGCGGGACAATAGCTTGGGAAAGAACCAATCAGTAGGCGAAAACGAAAAAACTCCCCCAAAGGTATGAAGCGCATTGGCTGGCCTTTAATGATTGCGACCAGTCGACGCTGACACGAAAATGAGTGCTCTGTTACATGTCTTTCATTGATCCCAAGTAGAGTCCATCATTCTAATTTACACCATTTTTTTCATTATCGAACGAAGGCGTGAGAACAAGTGTCTTCTTTCAAACATGGTAGAATACATTAGAATATTATTGAATATCGTAGAATATAAATAGAATAGAGCATATTCAATTAGTCACTTGAAATTACTTTTACTTATTTCGGATTCCACTATTTATAATGTGACAAACACTTTTTATATTGACCTTGGTCTGAGTTTTACTGCTATAAATAAGTTACATCAGGATACATTTGAAAGTATTTCAGTGCTTACCTAACATGTTATATTTATGAGATAGATACATTAGCACCTTTCCCGACAGGTGGCAGTTTCTATGGTAACAGACACACAGGCAAGATGGCCTTCCTTCACTGGAGTTGCCAGGACGTGGCAAAATGGATAAGATCCTTAGGATATCCACATTATACAGTGAGTAAACATATTAAGTTAACAATTAAGTGACTTAGTTACTAATTTCTTCACAATGACAAGTAACTTTCCAGTTTTATTTTAGCTAGCCTAACATCAGAGTAACTTTATAATAATGTGGCTTAGACAGAAGCAGTCTAGGCGTAGGCTACTTTGGTGATAGAGAGACACTTATTCAACAGCTCTGTCTTTATCCCCCCAGGCCTGTTTCACTGAGAACCTCATCACAGGTAAAAAGCTGATTTATGTAAATTGCTGCTATCTGCCAAGATTAGGAATCACAGACTTTGAGGATATGAAGGTAAGGAGATGGTCCTACAAAGCTTTCAAATTCTAAGCTTTTATTTGACTTACTTTTAATTTAGATAGAGTTATTTTTGAATGAAAAAGTCTGAATGGAAAGTAGAAATAGGCTAGACTCCAGTAATCTCTGCACTAAAACTTACTGGGAACGCCAACATGAATGTGTGCAGGATTGTTCCAACCCAAATAAGAAAGAATTGGACAATCTTCCCATCTCAGTTGTAGGCTAATTTTTAATGATGGGCTGCACAACATGCTATATCATGCACAGCCAAATGCAGAAAATCAGATGCAGCACAGATAATAATTGATATTTCAGAGGCCAACTCACCAGGTGATAGCAGCTAAACTGGACCAGGGTTTATATTTATAATGTGCATGGTGATGCTCTCATTTATAGCCTATTATTAATGCTTGTGGGAGTTAGGGTTATCAGCCCTGAACACCCCTGTAATCAGGAGTGTGCAACAAACTGATTATTGCAGATAGAAATACTATGAATAAAGCTGCCATTTCTTCCTCACTCTACACTCTTAGATTCCAAACGGGTTCTTCGGCAGTCCCCACAGGAGAACTCTTTTGGGTTCCAGGTAGAACCCTCTGTGGAAAGGGTGGAACCTGGAACCAAAAAGGGTTGTTCAACGGGTTTTCCTATGGGGATAGCCGAAGAACCCTTTTAGGTTCTAGATAGCACCTTTTTTTCTAAGAGTGTATACATTTCAGAGGGGCATGTCTATTCTAAAATGCAATACATTTCTATCTAAACGTTCTACAACGTACCCTACTGAACGTGACACTTATATTTTAGTAGCCTATGGTTTGACTCAGCTCCTCCTCCCTGTGTTATACCCCCCTGTAGGCCATCTCTGCACATGTGCGTGAGCTGCTGGGGACATCAGAGCCGCTGTGGAGCCGCAGCATCGCAGACCCCCCCAGAGACAGCATGGGCCTGTTCCTGGAGAAGAAGAGCAGAACAGGGGACTGGGCCGATTCCTTCACCTACACACAGTTCCTCGACAGGAAACAGTGAATGGAATCTGTCCGTCTGATAAAAGAAACATGAATGAATGAGCTGTCTGTCAGTGTGTTGTTTGTAAGATGACGTTAGTTGTGAATGATGAGACAATAATGTTCCATTCAATTACAGATGTTGAGACACTATTTCAAGACAGCGTTTTGTAAGGCACTTTGTGATTAAATTGGTGTTCTGGGGTGTGCATTTAGTTTTTCAGATGATTTCATTTGTAATAATGTGATTGTGGGGTAACAGCTGGTGAAGTGAAGGGCTTAGAACTATGACCCTGTAGTTAGTGCACTACCTGCCGTGCCAAAGGGTCTAGACCTCCTGACATAGTGTGCATAAAAACAGATAAATATTCTAAGCCAAGGGCCCCTTAAGGCTATGTTCCACTTATGCATGGACCGACAGAGTATGAAGGTTTATTGAATGAAATGAATACTCAATTGGTCCATGAACAGTTGGCACACAGTTTCCTCATTACAATGTCCTTTATTGATTAACTAGGTAATGCAAGGTACAACAACAGGATGTCGTTTTCTGCATTCTAAAATAATGTATTAGACAGAGGAAAACTCAAAAGGCTCTTGAAATTACCACAGATCCCTTCATTCCAACACCTTGGGCACAAGCTGTCCTTGTTGATCTGAACCGTGCCTGTATACAGTGGCTGAATGAGGCTGTATTGATCTGCAGTAGAGATCCTCAGTGTAGTGCTGTATTAGATGAAACCCAACACTTTGTGTATTATGAATTGCTGTGGTAAGAGGCAGGAATGTATTTGTTCTGAGGAAGAGTCATATTTCCTGTTAAGAGAACGCACTCAGAGAACACCTGTATTAAGTGCATTTTCAACGTGAAGAAGTACAGAAGATGATAAGATGACATCAGAGGTATCATTCCCAGGCATCTTCATCACTTCTTCATGCCACAATACCATGTTAGCCCGCTGATCTAAAGCCTACACAGCTCAGGTAGCTAACGCAAGTCTTCAGGTCTCAAGCAAGGTTGTAAATCACTGAAGCACCTCCATTACATAAACACATCAGCAATAGCCTGTGGCTAGCCCTGTGCTTTAGCCTGAGGAGTAGGTGCCAGAGGCAAAGCAGGGAGTGCCAAGGCGGTTATAGCCAACCTGTCATTTTCTTGCCAAGGTGGTTATAGCCAACCTGTCATTTTCTTGCCAAGGTGGTTATAGCCAACCTGTCACTTTCTTGCCAAGGCGGTTATAGCCAACCTGTCATTTTCTTGCCAAGGTGGTTATAGCCAACCTGTCATTTTCTTGCCAAGGTGGTTATAGCCAACCTGTCATTTTCTTGCCAAGGTGGTTATAGCCAACCTGTCATTTCTTGCAAGGTGGTAGCACTGTCATTTTCTTGCCAAGGTGGTTATAGCCAACCTGTCATTTTCTTGCCAAGGTGGTTATAGCCAACCTGTCATTTTCTTGCCAAACATGAGAAGGATGTTGCCTTGTATAATGCAGAAATTGTTAGGTTGAAAGATGCTGAAATTAGCATATGGTATAAGGCTGTTCTTCAATTTGCCAGTACATGATACACATTGTAAGGATATTATATATAGGGTCCTAACCACAGGTGCCTAGGCTACAGTTGCTGTTATTTGTGTGCTTTATTTGTTTGCAGAGCTGCAGCAGATCTATTCTTATTATGCACCAATTAGATTGTGTGTGTGTATGTCTCACTGCATCAAATCATTGAGCTTAATTGGCTTAGTGCTTGCTCATAAATGTGGTGAGCTCATAATTATTTGTGATGATAAATAAGATGGTAATTCATATTTATTTTATATACACTGCTCAAAAAAATAAAGGGAACACTAAAATAACACATCCTAGATCTGAATGAATGAAACATTCTTATTAAATACTTTTTTCTTTACATAGTTGAATGTGCTGACAACAAAATCACACAAAAATTATCAATGGAAATCAAATTTATCAACCCATGGAGGTCTGGATTTGGAGTCGCACTCAAAATTAAAGTGGAAAACCACACTACAGGCTGATCCAACTTTGATGTAATGTCCTTAAAACAAGTCAAAATGAGGCTCAGTAGTGTGTGTGGCCTCCACGTGCCTGTATGACCTCCCTACAACGCCTGGGCATGCTCCTGATGAGGTGGCGGATGGTCTCCTGAGGGATCTCCTCCCAGACCTGGACTAAAGCATCCGCCAACTCCTGGACAGTCTGTGGTGCAACGTGGCGTTGGTGGATGGAGCGAGACATGTTGTCCCAGATGTGCTCAATTGGATTCAGGTCTGGGGAACGGGCGGGCCAGTCCATAGCATCAATGCCTTCCTCTTGCAGGAACTGCTGACACACTCCAGTCACATGAGGTCTAGCATTGTCTTGCATTAGAAAGAACCCAGGGCCAACCGCACCAGCATATGGTCTCACAAGGGGTCTGAGGATCTCACCTCGGTACCTAATGGCAGTCAGGCTACCTCTGGCGAGCACATGGAGGGCTGTGCGGCCCCCCAAAGAAATGCCACCCCACACCATGACTGACCCACCGCCAAACCGTTCATGCTGGAGGATGTTGCAGGCAGCAGAACGTCCTCCACGGCGTCTCCAGACTCTGTCACGTCTGTCACATGTGCTCAGTGTGAACCTGCTTTCATCTGTGAAGAGCACAGGGCGCCAGTGGCGAATTTGCCAATCTTGGTGTTCTCTGGCAAATGCCAAACGTCCTGCACGGTGTTGGGCTGTAAGCCCAACCCCCACCTGTGGACGTCGGGCCCTCATACCACCCTCATGGAGTCTGTTTCTGACCGTTTGAGCAGACACATGCACATTTGTGGCCTGCTGGAGGTCATTTTGCAGGGCTCTGGCAGTGCTCCTCCTTGCACAAAGGCGGAGGTAGCGGTCCTGCTGCTGGGTTGTTGCCCTCCTACGGCCTCCTCCACGTCTCCTGATGTACTGGCCTGTCTCCTGGTAGCGCCTCCATGCTCTGGACACTACGCTGACAGACACAGCAAACCTTCTTGCCACAGCTCGCATTGATGTGCCATCCTGGATGAGCTGCACTACCTGAACCACTTGTGTGGGTTGTAGACTCCGTCTCATGCTACCACTAGAGTGAAAGCACCGCCAGCATTCAAAAGTGACCAAAACATCAGCCAGGAAGCATAGGAACTGAGAAGTGGTCTGTGGTCACCACCTGCAGAACCACTCCTTTATTGGGGGTGTCTTGCTAATTGCCTATAATTTCCACCTTTTGTCTATACCATTTGCACAACAGCATGTGAAATTTATTGTCAATCAGTGTTGCTTCCTAAGTGGACAGTTTGATTTCACAGAAGTGTGATTGACTTAGAGTTACATTGTGTTGTTTAAGTGTTCCCTTTATTTTTTTGAGCAGTGTATATATTTGCATACTATAGGAATACTGCATTGTCAGTTGAGTTCTGACTAAATTAATGAATCAGTAAACTACAGTTTTAAGATTGTGCTGGGAAGCACTGCATCTGTCTGGATAAATGCACAAATGGTCCCTAGTGCTGTGGGCACCCTCTATTACCATTCCAAGCACAGCACCTCTAGTCACCCGCGAAATGGAGCTGGCTCGGTGGCGGGGAAAGGTTGACAGTAGTCAGCGACTTCTGTGACGTCCAGACCGGAGGACACATTGGATCTGGCGGGGTGTCCGTCTGAATTAGGTAGCGTTGAGCCAGCATATCATCCGCGGACCTGCCGACAAAAAGCGATGCAAACATTTGGCTGCTGTAACGCGATCCTAATTCAGCACCCGCCGTCAGTAGACAGCGCCGAATAGATAGCTGCCTGTCTCTTCAAAGGCGTTTTCTCTGCTAAACGGTGCATGCGGGTGGAATGCGCAGAGTCAAGCCACTGTGTTGAAGCTGGAAAGCGGCACCATCAAAGCGACAGCGGGACCCTATTCACCTGCAGTTTTTTTTTAGATAGGCAACTTCCAGTGAGCATTTTCCACGAAGATAAACTGGGGAAGGAAAGCGTTGGAATGTTGCTTTGTATGCTGGTCATGGATTTCTTGAAGGGCATCAGTGGTTTCGATGGCCATTGTCACAGACTATTGTAGGATCCAGCGCAAATTTTTTGGTGTCCTGAGTCAAGGAACCCCCATTTACATTGCACATAATTCTGTCAAAATGCATTGGCGCTCATAACAGCATTTGGGGAAGAATGTACGCGGTACTACCCTGGATCGAACATAACTGATGTTCCGTCTTCAAGGTAAACGTTTACCTATATTTTATAGCCTACCATACATTAAACGTTAGCCTCTGCATCACATTGCTGTTGAACTCTTTTGGGGAATCGCATTTGAAGAAATTGCATGTGGAGCAGTGGTACAGTTTTTAGTGCAATGAGGCTCCCATCCCAATTTCCTCTCTCACGCCGGAGTAGGCTATGTGAAAACGTGAGTAATCTCCTAAATAGTATGGTTGAAAAGCTTTTTTATTTTTTTTATTTAACTAGGCAAGTCAGTTAAGAACTAATTCTTATTTACAATGACGGCCTACCCAGACGACGCTGTGCCAATTGTGCGCCGCCCTATGGGACTCCCAATCACGGCCGGATGTGATACAGCCTGGATTCGAACCAGGGACTGTAGGGCGCCTCTTGCACTGAGATGCAGAGCCTTAGACCGCTGCGGCACTCGGGAGCCCCATAACACTATAACACTGCAAGGTCAAAAATTCCCATCATATGATGAGAAAGGCGCGGTCAGATTAAATGTGTATTTATAGAACCCCATTGCTTGCATGTTGAGGTTTTTCTTTTCTTTTTCTAGGTGAAATTGAGAATCATGTAATGTACCCATTATCGTCTTGTCCACTTACAGATGCATGGTGGATCACATCAGATTGAATTAAGATATGAATTGACTGCGCTCGTGCTCGGCATGATATGAGTTCTTATCAGTCCAACCAAGATAACGTGCAGTGCTAAGAGAGAAGGAAATATGCCCACGCTTAATTAATGCCATAAACGTCCCTTACTAAAATGCAAATGAGGCATTTGTGATTCACTTGTTATGTTGTTATATAGCATATAATAAATTGGCCTGGATTGACTAAAGTAGCCAAATTAATTAACGACTGGACAAGGTATAGGTTAGTCAAACAGATTTATGTTGATACAGGTCTCTGACATGTGAATATGTGACCCTAATGAGTTATAAACGTGTTTCTTATTTTTGTGTCTGTGTTGGATATCATCTATCTTATTATTCATGGGAGCCTGAGAGGCACCATTGTGACTGGCACACCATAACCCCTGAATGCCTAATTTCACTGATTCTGTTTGCTGACTGCCAGAAAGGCTACAACTTCATCTTTGATTACTTTCTATATTCAATATCACACATTAACAATATTCATCACCACATAGCCTTCCCATTGAAGACAATGCTTATGTCTTTCACAAGCATGATTCGTAGTCTAAAAAGTGAGAGATGTGCATAGAAAATAGTATAGTTCCTTCCACCACCAACCCATAAAAAGAGCTGTGGCTTGGGCTTAAGCAGAATGAGCACATCGACCAATCTATTGCCTACGCCACAGTAGCTTGCTGAAAGCACAACATATTCAATAGGAATTGGATGTATTTGCCAGGAGAAATAAGCATTCTCTATAAAAAAACAACAACAACAGATGCATTTTTGAATCTTCAGGCCAAAGGGAAAAGGAAGGCTCACACCTCAATGAACAATTCAGAAAGCTCTCAAGGCAGTTCTATTGATACAGCGGGGCCTGTTCACTCAGCATGCTAAGATGCCCTTCTCCATGGTGAAACTGAACCAGCAACACCCCAGACCTCACAGCCCTTTGGGATCTCATCCACTAGAGAATGTAGCTGGCAGCTCATTACATCCAGGGTTAAGCTCACTTAAACCAGGTTACTTATCTTATATCAGTGGGAAGAAAATGGGAGGTATGAAGCATTATTTTATGCCTCCGTGTCTGACGGTGTGTGTGTGTGTGTGTGTGTGTGTGTGTGTGTGTGTGTGTGTGTGTGTGTGTGTGTGTGTGTGTGTGTGTGTGTGTGTGTGTGTGTGTGTGTGTGAGTGAGGGAGTGAGTGAGGAGTGAGAGACAGAGCGAGTGAGAGTGTGTGTGTGCCTACGGGTTTGTGAAACAGAGACTGTGTGTTTGTTGAAATAGCAATTTATATCAGTGTGTCTGCCAACCTTAATGCCAACACGATTAAGGTTGGCAGCTCTTGGGTGACATTCTTGATACCATGGCAACACCAAAACAACACTTTGGGCTGGCATGTATTTAAAGGTTCATTCTCAGACAACCCAATACTGCATAGAGCCAGTACTATTGTATTTTATTGACCTTTTGGATTCCAATTCTACTATTGCAGAGAGGTATACTACGATTGAAGCTAGATCTACTCAGGGTTTTCTAAAGTTAGCCAGCTTCAGTTAGCTTCACATTCCAGCTCAGGCTTTATCCGTACTACGACAGTGGATATTGCTTGTCCGCCTAACGCTAACTATAACAGTCTTGTAACTGCGTGTGCAGGTCGCACATAAATAGTCGAACACAACTCTTCATTGAAACAAGCGAGTCAGTGCCACGTTTTTTGTATTTGTTGCCGAAATCAAAATGAGAGAAGTTGTCTTGCAAATTCAGCAACTAGGTGTGAAATAGGCTTTTTGAAGTGTCGTCTTTACTTTATTACTTATCGTTAATGCCGTCTTTGGTGTGCTTATCAATGCACCAGCACCTTTTTCCCTCACTCCTATCAATACAAAATTGTATTAAGGCACAAACAAGTTTTACTGTGTGTGAAGTTTCAAATGCATTCCCAATTGATAAATGTCTAATGTGATAGGTATTCCTCAAATGAAGAGGATGATAATGCAATCTTTGCCAGATGGAGGGGATCTGATTTCATTGGTACTCAAACAAGGGGCCAGGGTTCCGGTCTGGAAGCACGCTTTGACAGCACCTACAGTATTGTTTCGGTACTGCAGTTTATCTGAATCACGGCCGAGAAAGACAATTCCCATTGACCGCCCCATAGACAAGTCAAATTTGAACATTCCTAATAAGACACTTTAGTCATCACCTTTGTACACCAAACATGCATTGAATTATTCAAATTATTGTCGCTGAGGCCGATTTTTTCCCCCCATCACTCACAACTGAAGATATTCATGCTCTGATGTCATGACCCCAGCTAGCCAGGGTACGTTCCGGTTGGCTTGTTTAGCTGTCCGCGTGCTCTGTCAGAGTCCCGGGGCATGTTGGCTAGTGCGCAGGCGGAGTAATCCCAGTAAGAAAGATGGCAGCAACCACGAAACAGCATATGCGAATGTGAGTAGATTACATTGTAATTTCTGTATTGATTTGTTGTTAATAAAATAAAATGTAATTTTTTAAATTATTTTTTTATTACATTGACAACAAAGGTCGGGCATCTCGGAGGCAGTCTCTAGTTGTTATTATACCTCACTGCTCTCAACTCGCAGCTCAGCCACTTCCTTCAGGATAAATGGAGTTAGCACTGTGTTAGCCTGTGTTAGCCCGGGAGCAGGTTTGTATAGTACACACACACACACACACACACACACACACACACACACACACACACACACACACACACACACACACACACACACACACACACACACACACACACACACACACACACACACAGGATGATGTGTTCAGGTCTGACCTACTTAAACCATTTAAACCCAACCTGACAGTTTAATTAAGGAATGTTTTTAATCAAACTATCTAATGTGTTGAACAATTCCCTCCAGGTCAACAAATCAGAAAGTGTTTACATCAGCATAAGGGTATTTGGAATGCTACCATGCCCTTAATCTGTTTCTCCTTGTGAAATATGAAACAACAAGTACAAAAGTGAAAATAAATAAACAGAAATATAGGTTGTATTTATAATTGTGTTTGTTCTTCACTGGTTGCCCTTTTCTTGTGGCAACAGGTCACAAATCTTGCTGCTGAGATTGCACACTGTGGTATTTCACCCAATAGATATGGGAGTTTATAAATATTTTATTTATTTTCATATTCTTTGTGGGTCTGTGTAATCTGAGGCCTGTGTGTCTCTAATATGGTTTTACATTTGGCAGGAGGTTAGGAAGTGCAGCTCAGTTTCCACCTCATTTTGTGGGCAGTGTGCACATAGCCTGTCTTCTCTTGAGTGCCAGGTCTGCCTTCAGCGGCCTTTCTCAATAGCAAGGCTATGCATTTTTGTAAATTCTTTTCTGGATTTTAATAATTAGCGGGTATCGGCCTAATTCTGTTTTGCATGCATTATTTGGTGTTTTACATTGTACACAAAGGATATTTTGCAGAATTCTGCATATAGAGTCTCAATTTGGTGTTTGTCCCATTTTGTGAATTCTTGGTATGTGAGTGGACCCCAGACCTCACAACCATAAATCTTTAATTTTTTGCCAGATCCTAATTGGTATGTTAAATTTCTGTTCCTTTTGATGACATTGAAAGCCCTTCTATCCTTGTCGCTCAGATCGTTCACAGCTTTGTGGAAGTTACATGTGGCGCTGATGTTTAGGCCGAGGTTTGTATAGTTTTTTTTGTGTGCTCTAGGGCAACTTCTTAGGTCGCAGGATGGGGCTTGGGCGGGTGTAATAGTGGGGGTTGGGCCTGTTGCTCTGCTCACGGCCTGGGCATATGTCCTGCCGCAGGGGTGGGGGGCATGGGGTGGGCAGAAGAGACATAGGTCTGATATGGGGGGGCTATATTGGGTGTGGCCAGGGTTTGCTTGGTGTGTGGCTGGTGGTTGTCTGTGTTAGTGGCCTGTATAGCCATAGTCAGCTTCACGTTCGTTTTGTTGTTTCTTGTTTTTGTTGGCGACATTCATAAATAAAAAGAAATGTACGCTAACTACGCTGCACCTTGGTCCGGTCATTTCCACCCTGACGACGTTCGTGACAGAACTACGCACCACAAACGGACCAAGCAGCGTGGTAAGGAGGAATGGACATGAGAGGACATCCTGAATGGGAAAGGATCCTGGACGTGGGAGGAGATCCTGGCGGGAAAGGATTGCCTGCCCTGGGAGCAGGTGAAGCAGCGAGGAAAGGATTGCCTGCCCTGGGAGCAGGTGAAGCAGCGAGGAAAGGATTGCCTGCCCTGGGAGCAGGTGAAGCAGCGAGGAAAGGATTGCCTGCCCTGGGAGCAGGTGAAGCAGCGAGGAAAGGATTGCCTGCCCTGGGAGCAGGTGAAGCAGCGAGGAAAGGATTGCCTGCCCTGGGAGCAGGTGAAGCAGCGAGGAAAGGATTGCCTGCCCTGGGAGCAGGTGAAGCAGCGAGGAAAGCGGAGGCAGAGAGAAAAAGGGCCCAGGATTCCACAGGGTCACGGCTGGTACAAAAGACCGGGAGGCCACTCCCCAAAAAGTTTTTTGGGGGGCACACGGGGAGTGTGGCAGAGTCAGGATTCAGACCTGAGCCAACTCCCCGTGCTTACCATAAGGAGCGTGGTACTGGTCAGGCACTGTGTTATGCGGTGGAGCGCACGGTGGCTCCAGTGCGAGTTCACAGCCCGGTGCGCTACATTCCAGCTCCCCGCATCGGCCGGGCTAGAGTGGGCATCCAGCCAGGACGGATGGTGCCGGCTCAGCGCATCTGGCCGCCAGTGCGTCTCTACGGCCCAGGATATCCTGCGCCGGCTCTGCGCACTGTGTCTCCGGTGCATCTGCACAGCCCAGTGCATCCTGTGCCAGCGCCCCGCCTTTGCCGGGCGAAGGTAACCATCCAGCCAGGATGGGTTGTGCAGGCTCTACGCTTGAGACCTCCAGTGCGCCTCCACGGCCCAGTGTATCCGGTGCCTACTCCAAGAACGAAGGCTCCAGTGATGATCCACGGCACGAAGCCTCCAGTGATGATCCACGGCACGAAGCCTCCAGTGATGATCCACGGCACGAAGCCTCCAGCGATGATCCACGGCACGAAGCCTCCAGTGATGATCCACGGCACGAAGCCTCCAGTGATGATCCACGGCACGAAGCCTCCAGTGATGATCCACGGCACGAAGCCTCCAGTGATGATCCACGGCACGAAGCCTCCAGTGGTGATCCACGGCACGAAGCCTCCAGTGATGATCCACGGCACGAAGCCTCCAGTGATGATCCACGGCACGAAGCCTCCAGTGATGATCCATGGCACGAAGCCTCCAGTGATGATCCATGGCACGAAGCCTCCAGTGATGATTCATGGCACGAAGCCTCCAGTGATGGTCCATGGCCCGGAGCCTGCAATAAGGATCCATGGCACGAAGCCTCCAGTATTGATCCGCTGTCCGGAGCCTGCAGCGACGGTCTCCAGTCCGGAGCCTCCAGCGACGGTCCCCAGTCCGGAGCCTCCAGCGACGGTCCCCAGTCCGGAGCCTCCAGCGACGGTCCCCAGTCCGGAGCCGCCAGCGAGGGTCCCCAGTCCGGAGCCGCCAGCGAGGGTCCCCAGTCCGGGGCCTGCAGCGAGGGTCCCCAGTCCGGGGCCTGCAGCGAGGGTCCCCAGTCCTGGGCCTACAGCGAGGGTCCCCAGTCCGGGGCCTGCAGCGAGGGTCCCCAGTCCGGGGCCTGCAACGAGGGCCCCCAGTCCAGAGGCGCCACCAAAATGGACCTGGTCATAAAGGCTATTCAAGTCCATGGTGGAGTGGTGGGCCAGGTATACATTAGGTTTTGAGGCACAGTCTCATGAAATGCTTGTATTCACCTGCTGTATGGTGGCAGGGTGAAAGTATTTTCGTGGTAGCAGAGTGGAGATATACCCTGACGAAGACAGTTTGTCTGTCGAAATGTTGGACATTACATTTTTGCATCTGAGCTCCGAGAGAGTGCGGCTCTCCTTTATTTTTTCAAGCAAGTTGGAGATAACCACTTGTGCGTTGGGGATAGTAGAATAAGCTTTTTCAATCACTCCCTTGAGTGCTGTTGACACCTTTTCCTGCTGGGCCCTCAGGTCATTTGTGCCCGTGTGAGTTAAGATGTGGCTGGGGTCCCTAGTCTGTCCTCTGACACAGCTCCAGGGCATGCCTAGTGTTTAGGCACCAGAGTTTAGCCACTTTGTGTTTGGGAAAAAGTTTATTCTCTTTGAGTCAATGAGGAGCACAATCTCTGGCTTTTGTGTGTCCTCAGTGGGTGTGGGGGGGTTGTCAGGAGGGCTATCGGGGGAGCTGACAGGAGGGCTGTTAGGGAGGGTGGGGTCTGTTGGGTTGGTGGGTCCTTGTTGTCTGTCCCATCGTGGTGTTGAGGTTGTGGTCCGGGTCTGTGGTGGGCTGTTCTGCTCTCTGTCACACCTCAGCTTTCTGACCTCGTCCTTCAGTGCCATGTGTACCTCTTAAGTTCTCTCACCTCAGTCCGTAGAGCAGCCAGCTCTCTCAGACAGCCGTCCATCTCCACCTTCTGCCCTTCGGGTCTTGTTTGGGGGGTGTTGTTGTGCTTGCCTGTTTTGTAGGCTTTTTCTGTCTGGATTGTGTGAACTAGATCTCTGAGCTCCACCATGTCTCTCTCCAGCTCTGTGAATGTATCCCTCTCAATGATGGAGGAGCAGTGCAGTTGTGGGACCTGGGTGTGTTCAGTGCTGGGGGGTGACTCTCCTCATCTGCAGGACAGTTTGAAGAGATCAGACTCACTCAGGATGGGTAAGTTATCACAGAGAGAGAGCTTTTCCTGCTATGCGCTCTCTTTGATCCCGTAAAATTCCTGCTGGAAATGTATGAAGATGCCCTGCACCATTACTGTCCCAGACGTTGACAGAGGTTGTTTCAATTTTCTCAATATGGTTTCCATCCTGGGCCAATACCCTCTCTCTTGACATAGGGGTAGTGTACTCTTATAGCACTGTGCCATGCCAGGGGATGGTCTGTGTGGAATATTAAGTTGCTTACGTTCCCCTCTTTGTAGCTGTCAGCAAATAGTGTCTCTGGATTGTCC
The DNA here is from genome assembly GCF_016432855.1 of Salvelinus namaycush. NCBI lineage: Eukaryota > Metazoa > Chordata > Actinopteri > Salmoniformes > Salmonidae > Salvelinus > Salvelinus namaycush. The sequence goes on along the minus strand of NC_052330.1, from coordinate 22,861,411 downwards.
TTGAGGAGCTTTTTTTGTACTTATTCCTTGCAGGGTTATTTTTAACATCCAGGGGTACTGTATTGTAATGACCATGACCTCTGGACAGGGATAAGCCATTGGGGCTTCAAAAACCTCTGCATTTGAGTGGGGGGCGGTGACTCTCCTGCCATTTTTGGGCTCAAGAGTTTTCACATATCTGACTTCACACTTCAGTGCTAATTGAAGGTGCCGCCAGGTCTCTTCAATTAGCTTGGTTGAGCTTGGTAGCTTAGTATACTTATTAACTTAGCTTTATATAACAAAATAACCTAGAGATTATTGTATTTTACTTTTTGGCTTCAGAAGTAGCTTCAGACTGAATATTACTCACTCAGTTTTGTGTTGGATGGTATTTCCAGGTTCTGCTGTGTTTCTTCTGCAGATTTTGGTTTGTTAGAAGTTTTTTCTTGATAGTCCTTAATAGTAATCGTCAATTCAGGTAATTTTGTCCAAAATCAAGGTTTTAGATTTATTTCGATTTTGACTGAAGGTTTTCATTTTGAGGTTAGTATCCTGTATAAGTCTCTCCCCCCCCCCCCCCCCCCCTCTCTTTCTCTCCCCCTCTCTCTCCCCCAGCCTAGCAGCAGAGTGTGATGATGCAGTAGCTTTCTCTACATGAGCCCCAGCATACGTTAGACCATCTGAAAACAGATCCCTCGTGACCTGACTGGGCCTGCTGCAGAAGGAAGTGTGTGTGTGTGTGTGTGTGTGTGTGTGTGTGTGTGTGTGTGTGTGTGTGTGTGTGTGTGTGTGTGTGTGTGTGTGTATGCATGTGTATGATGCTGCATAAGGCTTTTTTTCATGGGTGATCACTGCCCCAGGGAAAGCATACAGTAGATATCCTCTACTAGAACAATGGTATGCTGCTGCTGCCTCTGAGTGTCTCTGTATAGCTGGAGGTTGTCTAGCAAGCTGCTTTCAATTAGGAACATGTGTTAGTGTGTGTGCGTATGCGTGTGTGTTTGTGTGTGTGTCTCTTCACAGTCCATGTTGTGCCATGAGGTGTTTTTTAAATCTGATTTTACTGCTCGATTGAGTTACTTGATGTGGAAGAGAGTTCCATGTAGTCATTGCTCTGACTTGGGGACTGTGAAGAGACCCCTGGTGGCATGTCTTGTGGGGTATGTATGGGTGTCTGAGCTGTGTGTTTTCTGTGTTTTCGACACATCAATACCTCTCACAAAGACAAGTAGTGATCGTGTGTGTGTGTGTGTGTGCATATGTTCTCTATGTTTTCTAAGGGTTAACATTCTAAGATTGAGTAAATTATTAATTCAATAATTGATTGATTATCAAGTTATATGTTCATTTAGGTGATGAGTGTGGCTTGCTATGCAAATTGCTGTGTAGAAACCCCAACGTAAAGGATCGGCGTCCCGTCAACGGGACAGTTGTAAATCATGCAGCGCCTTTTGTCACCATCGCAGATTTTAGAGAAACAACAAATGTCGGTACATATAAGTGTCTTATATCGTCTGAAAGCTTCAATTCTTGTTAATATAACTGCACTGTCCAATTTAGAGTAGCTATTACTGCGAAAAAAATGCCATGCTATTGTTTGAGGAGAGCTCCTAACAACAAAACACTTTTTTCACCGTGAAAGGTTTGATAAATTCACCTCAGAAGGTGAAATGTATACTTAAATTCTGAAATCTTGCTCTGATTTATCATCCAAAGGGTCCCAGAAATAACATGAAGTGTCGTTTTGTTAGATGAAATCCTATTTCATATCCTAAAAAGTTCCATATAGCTTATAGGTGTCAAGCACAATCGATTTTGTACTTCCACTCGTTCAATTTGCAAAGAAAGGAATCTGTGAAAATCTCACCCTAAATGTTGTTTCAACCAGTCAAATCGCGTTCGTATGTATTCCTCAGAGATCCTAGAACATAACGAGACTTCCCTATATCATTAGGGGTGTAGTATATCCTATAGGACACCATATTTGGTCAGAGAGCGACGCCTTCATGGCACACCGATGACGCGGGTGGTCTTCATTTTATCGACTGTGTCTTTGTCAAATAAGCACTAATCGGGGTCAAACAAAGCTAGCTAGATAGCCAATGAGCTGGGCTCTACGGGAATATCCGTGTCTGTTGCAAAATGTAAGTGCTATCCTTTTGCGACAACATGCCTTTTCCTTTTGGACCAAAATTATAAGAATATATAAAATGATATTTTATAAGAACAAGAATTATAAAATTATAAGAACATTTTGCAAATGTTGAACTTATAATAGAGCTACTAATACTGGAAAAGCTAAATCAAAGTCCAAGTATACAGATTTGACGATATTCTGGCAGAAAAATGTCATATGAATGCCAATGTCTCCTTTACGATTTGCCCAAATGTACCTGTGTGACTTCACACTAAATGTTATGTAGTTCGCTCATGCGTCAAGTTATCCGGCTGAAACTTTGCACATACACTGCTGCCATCTTGTGGACACCCTTGGAATTACAGCCAGAGTGATGGCTAGAACTGGGACCTTTCTCTTGCATTTCAAAGATGGTGGTTGAGAAAAAAAAGTTTGTATTTTCTTCTACCAGATCTTGTGTTATAGTGTTTCCTTTCAAATGGTACTAAGAATATGCATATCCTTGCTTCAGGGTCTGAGTTACAGGCATTTAGATTTGGTATGTCATTTTAGGTGACAATTGAAAAAAAAGGGGCTATCCCTAAGAAGTTTTAAAGGCAAAATTAGGTAGACAGGCTCCGACATGGATTTCCTGCTGCTCCCCATGTCTCGGCGATGGGGTTGTCCCTTTGTCCTTACAAAACGAATTTAGCAGAGATTACTGTCGTAACCATTCTCTTCATGTTTGGCTGAGTTTTCACAGGTGAAAAAAGCCCCATCTCTACAGGGTGAATCAATATCACGTCTCCAGTGCCATTTGAGTCGGAAAGTAGCAGGTCCGCCCCGCCTCATTGCACATCCAGAGGCCGTGCCATGCACAGCAGAAGGCTGGTTGGCACACACACACACACACACACACACACATAAACACACACTCACACACGCATACTAGCTCACTATATCTCTATCACATACACAAACGCACACACATGCAAACCCTTATATACACACATCCACTTTGGGTCAAGATCATTTGCAATGCTTAAGGAGTTATAACTTGTCCATTTCACAATTACACCACAGTCCTTTAGTCATTGACTTTACTTCGGACGTCTCTGCTAGGGCTACTACTACACTTTCACCAGCACCAGCCACCAGAGCAGTCAACACAGGACAGGGAGTCAACACATTTCTATAACTGTTGTACTCAGTAGTGGTAAAAATATCTATAAAACAGGGTCATAAACTTGTTCTCTAAGGGAATTTGATGTATCGTAGTCATAGCAGCAGTGTTCATTGGAATGTCAGGTCAGGGAGACAGTGTGTGCTCTGCTCTCTCTAAAATGATATTGCTGTGATTGATGACAAAATTTGCCCACGAAGGACCACCACACCACCTTCCTGTTCAAGTGAGCACAGCACAACAAGGTGAGTCCAAAAATGTATTGTATGCTGCTGCAAAAATGATGTAATATGCCAGGGAGATATGTATACTGTAGCTAAGAAAGTAATACTAAGTGTATGTTGTGTAGTAAGCTGTTAGTAGCCCATGTGCCTCATCCTAATAATCTGGTCTATTTTCACCTCTTAATTTCGCCTACTGTTCTGACTTGGTGGTGCACATCTAGCCTTTGACCTGTTTTAGAGAAATGTAATCATTGAATATTGTAAGAGGTTTCATTGTCTGCTTATATTCCCCCTTTATTTATCCTACAGTTCTGACTTGGTGTACAGGGAGAACACTGTAAGAATGGCCCATGTTCTGAATTCTGTCGCCCTACATTTCAAAAGTGCTGAACAAATAGTTACATTGACTACGTCCGTCCTAGCTCGCTCATTAATGTCTTAATCAAAATTACGGATTGTCTCTTATCCGCTTGTCGTTCCCTTATGCCATAGTTTGTACATCTCAATTGTCAGAAGACATCACATTTGTTTAAAACTTCTTGACACTAGGGGGGCGCCATTTCGACTTTGTAATATTTAGTTCCCAATATTAAACTGCCTCGTACTCAATTCTTGCTCGTACAATATGCATATTATTATTACTATTGGATAGAAAACACTCTTTAGTTTCTAAAACCGTTTGAATTATTTCTCTGAGTGAAACAGAACTCATTCTGCAGCACATTTCCTGTCAGGGAGTGAGATTTCAGAAATCGAGGTCCCTGTTCTGAGGCCAGTTTATAAGTCCCCATGTAAGCCATCGGGCTACATGCACTGCATACGTCTTCCTCTAGATGTCAGTAAGCGGGGAGAATTTGAATGGAGTGGATTGCGCAATCTGGGGCCCTTTATAAGACCGTGGAACGGAAGTACCGTCCTTTTCAACGGTGCGCCTGACGCATGAAGACATCACAATGGCGTCCTGCAAACGCTTTCGTTTTAGTAGTTCTATATCTCCGGTCATGTTTTTATTCGTTATAGGTGTTAAAGACATCATAAGGTAGTTAATTTAAACCGACTTAGCAGTTTATAGCAGTTTATTGCGATTTTCTGGGATTTCTTTGTCATGCGCTTTCACGAGTTGGACACCTCTCCAGTTGGTGGCTAACATTAGCGGCTATTTCGACCGGACAAGAGGACATCTTTCAACCCAAAGACGATTGTTCTGGAGAAAGGACACCTTGCCCAAGATTCTGATGGAAGCTCAGCTAATAGTAAGCAGTCTTTATGCTGTTAATTCGTACTTATGTTGACAAATGTCAGATAATAATTCCGCCATGAATTATGGTGCGGTCTCGCTTTAGCGCACGCTGTATGCTTGAAGTAACGTTAATTTTAGAAATGTAACCCAGCGATTGCATTAAGAACTAATTTGTCTTTCAATTGCTGTCCAACCTGTATTTTTTAGTCAAGTTTTGGAATAGTTACTGATTAGAATAGGTGCCTCTTCAAAGATTTCTCCTGCCATTTTCTGGGCAGCTTTGCTACTTTTCTCATTGTATAACCACGATTTGTGCCGCTAAATATGCATATTTTCGAACAAACTCTATATGCATTGTGTAATATGATGTTATAGGACTGTCATCTGAAGAATTCTGAGAAGGTTAGTGAAAAAATTAATATCTTTTGGTGGTTTATACGTAATCGCTATGTTTGGCTTGAATCAATGCTGTTGTGATGTTTGCTATTGTGGTATGCTAATATAACGCTATATTGTGTTTTCGCTGTAAAACACTTAGAAAATCTGAAATATTGTCTGGATTCACAAGATCTGTGTCTTTCAATTGCTGTACGCTGTGTATTTTTAAGAAATGTTTTATGATGAGTAATTAGGTAATACACGTTGCTCTCTGTAGTTATTCTAGTAGCTTTGGTGAGAGTTGTGATGGTGGCTGCAATGGTAAACTATGATTTATACCTGAAATATGCACATTTTTCTAACAAAACATATGCTATACAATAAATATGTTATCAGACTGTCATCTGATGAATTTGTTTCTTGGTTAGTGGCTATTTATATCTTTATTTGGTCGAATTTGTGATAGCTACTGATGGAGTAAAAAACTGGTGGAGTAAAAAAAGTGGTGTCTTTTGCTAACGTGGTTAGCTAATAGATTTACATATTGTGTCTTCCCTGTAAAACATTTTAAAAATCAGAAATGATGGCTGGATTCACAAGATGTGTATCTTTCATCTGGTGTCTTGGACTTGTGATTTAATGATATTTAGATGCTAGTATTTACTTGTGACGCTATGCTAGGCTATGCTAGTAGCTTTTCTACTGATGGGGGTGCTCCCGGACCCGGGTTTGGGAGGTGTTAGAGGTTAAGCAAGTCAGCCATATCAGTTATGTTTTTTAAGAGGCAGTAAATGAGGCTGAATGAACTGTTTCGCTGCCAGACAAGGCTCCGCTGATAGTCAGATGTAGCAGTGGTAAGGTGTTGGGACTGCTGTTGGGACTCTGCTGTTGGGATAGGTTTATGTAGGCCCAAGTGCAATTAATGTATTGTTTAGTGTTGTGTTCTGTAGTGGCTTTGCTGGCATGCATTCCAGATTTATTTTTATATTTTAGATTTACATGCTAAAATCACCACTGGCTACGAGACTCGAAATTGAGCTCAGGTCCATCCTGTTTCCATTGATCATTCTGAAAATGTTTCTACAGCTTGATTGGAGTCCACCTGTGGTAAATTCAATTGATTTGACATGATTTGGAAAGGAGCACACCTGTCTATATAAGGTCCCACAGTTGACAGTGCATGTCAAAACACAAACCAAGCCATGAGGTCGAGGGAATTGTCAATAGAGCTCCGAGACAGGATTGTGTCGAGGCACAGGTCCGGAGAAGGGTACCAAACAATTTCTGCAGCATTGAAGGTCCCAAAGAACACAGTGGCCTCCATCATTTTTAAATGGAAGAAGTTTGGAACCACCAAGTGTCACAGTTTCTGTGTTATTTGACTGTTGTTTCCTTAGGTTATCCCTGGAGGGCACCCTTACCCTGTTTTCTAGTTTCCAGGTTACCCTGATTATAATTTATTGGATTCACCTGTGTTTAATTACTTTCTCTGTTCACCTGGTTGCCTTGTTATTTAGGTTCCTTAGTTGGCCTGTATCTTTGCTTAGGTCTAATGTTTTATTAGTGTGCGCTTGTCTTGTTTCTGTTAAGACTCTAAGTAAAAGTTCTGGATTTACCCTTATCTCTGCTTGCTGTGTTTCTCTGCGCCTGGGTTCGAGTTTGTACTAGCATTATTGCTACAGTAGACCTAAGCCTACAATGGACCCAGCAGAGATTTCTCAGTCGTCCGAGGAACATTCAGAACTCCACCATTTACGGTCGGCTCTCACCCACCATGGAACCGTGATTGGTCGCCATGAGGCGCAGCTGCAGACATTGTCGGATGATTTAAGACATTGTCGGATGACAGGCAGGCCAGTCTAGAGGAGTGGGCCCACTCCAGGACCGCGAAGCAGACCGCAACAGGCAAGAACATCCGGTTATCGGCACCCCCCCCGGGGTTCGGCTGGGAATGCTGTGCCTCCCGGACCTGTTTCCCTATACCCCAGCTGAGTGTCGTTGCCAAGCACGAGGTGGGAAGGATGGTCTCAGGCTCCAGGGGTATTAGCCGTGGGGCTATAACGGCGAGACAGTGCATCCGGCTTGACATTCTTGGATCCTGGCCGATATGAGAGGGAGAAGTTGAACCATATGAACAGCAGGGCCCATCTAGCTTGCCTGGAGTTGAGGCGTTTGGCGGTGAGGAGATACTCCAGATTTTTGTGGTTTGTCCATATGATGAATGGGTGTTCCGCCCCTTCCAGCAAGCTCCGCCCCTTCCAGCCACAACTCTTTGTGTTGATCCTGTATTGCCGTTCCGCTGGCAATAGCCCAGCTCTACGTAGTTGCATATGCTCGGGAAGCGGTGACTCAGCCCTCTCCTTCGACTCTCAGGGAAAGTCGGGAGGCCTCGGGTTCTCTAGGCAACGGGATCGTCAAGAACTTCCATGACGACTCGGAGGCAAGGTGGAATCCCTGGACGTGCGAGCGAAGTCGAATTTCCTCTCCCTCTGTCGTGCCCATAATTGCCCATCGATTCATATGATCAAAGCGATGAGGGAATCGAGATCCGTAGGTAACTCCCGAGCAGCAAGCTCGTCCTTGACCTCCTCCAAGACGCCGTGCAGTAACATATCGAACAGTGCTTCCTAGTTCTAACCAGTCTCCGCTGCCAACGTCTTGCCGAAGCTGGATTAGCTCCCGGGCAGCTTCTCTCCCGGAGAACGGGGCGTAAAAAACCTTCTTCACCTCTCCCACGAAACTCTCCAGACTAACGCATATGGCCGGCTGCTGTTCCCATACAGCAGTAGCCCACGTGAGACCCCTCCCGGACATCAGTGTGATGATTGGAACGATCCAAGGGGAAGGAGGAGGGCCGAAGCTCGAAAATGTGGGCACACTGAGCTAGAAATGCAGACAGGTGCTCGACTCTCCATTGAAGCGTTCCCGGGGGGGTTAAACGGGACTCCCGAGAAGGTGGATTGGCTGATGAGATGTTGCTGCTAGCAGCTGGGTTACTGAGGGGCTGTGGGGTTACCACCGTGGTAGGCTGCCTCCCAGACAGCCCGTGGAATTGCTCCAGCAAACTGTTCAATGCCCGGTCATGGCGTTGAGCCAACGTTTGGACCCCCTCCATAAGGCCACGAAAAAGTTCCTTGTACCTCCCGACGGTGGCTCCTTGGGAGGAGATGGTGTTGTGCAGCTGGCCCAGGTCTACTGGGTTAGTCATGGCCAGTTCGTACTATCAGGATAAGGTAAGATCCAGATGCAGACTGTGTCGAAGTAACAATATTTATTACAGCAACAGGGGCAAAGGTACAGGATGGCAGGCAGGCTCAGGTCAGGCAGAGGTCGGTAATCCAGAGACGGGTTAAAGGTACAGGATGGTACAGGCAGGCTCAGAGTCAGGGGCAGGCAGAGTGGTCAGGTGGGCAGGCCCAGGATAGGCAATGGTCAAAACCAGGAGGACGAGAAAAGAGACTGGGGAAAAGCAGGAGCTGATACAAAAACGCTGGTTGACTTGACAGACAAGTTGAACTGGCAACAGACAAACAGAGAACACCGTTATAAATACACACGGGACAATGGGGAAGATGGGCGACACCTGGAGGGGGGTGGAGACAATCACAAAGACAGGTGAAACAGATCAGGGTGTGACACCTGTTGTATGATTGTTTTGTTCTGTTTTGTCTGAACCCCAGGAAGAGTAGCCACAGATAGAACAATAAGCCAGATATTTTACCAGATGTATATATGTGAAGCATCCGGTTGCCGTTTCCACTCGCTACCAAATATGGTGATGAGAGGAAGCCCAGTGGCAGGCATTGTGAGAAGATGGAGCAAGATGGATTTTGGCCGACATTCTGCTAATTTTCTCATCAATGAAACATTCGATCTCCATACAGTTTTTTTCTGTTTCCAAAACTAGAATCTATAACAACCAAAGCAGACCCTGCTTTGTAGACTTTACCCTTTGCCAAAGTTTCAAAAAATTGCGTTGTTCAGGTGCAAGAGCGAATTGAGTTACTGCACACGTGCACTTCACAGAGTATGCGTTCCCTAACGGAAATATGCAAATAAATGCTGGAACGCGACAATAGGATCTCACTAGCTCATGCTTGTCTCTGCCCATCACCTTGCTTGTCCTGCCCACTATGATTAATTTGCTCCCATTGGAAACCACAGGCTCTGGTCTGTCTTGTGTTAGTTATAAATATCTTTGGAGTAGCTCTGGAAAAAGTAACAGCTAATGGAAATCCAAATAAACATATACAATTCTGTCTCTCTTGTTTCTACTTCATTGTTTTTGTGTGGGTGTATATGACGGCTTTGTTTTGGCATTTGATTGGACCCCAGGATCCAGGAAGAGTAGCGGTATCCAAATAAACGAAAACAATATTTTCTCTCCGGTCTCTACTTTGGTGTATGTTCCCATTCTGTCAGGGGAAAAAACTGACCTTGGATCAGTCTGGTGCAACTTCATCCAATTGCATGTTATTAAAATACTTTCTCTCTTGTCTCCTATTTGAGGTAAATTACCTTATATCAGTGTCTTGGGGTTATCTCCATTCAACATGTAGGATATTAAAATGCTTTCTCTTTCTTATCTATCCAGGTGTGTTAGCCTAACTGCAAAGCCTGATGGAGACCCTGTTAGTTTACCTGATGGTACTTGGCATGGCTGTAAAAGCCCACAAGGTCCAGGTGTGCCCAAAACGCTGTGTCTGCCAGATGCTTAACCCCAACCTAGCAACCCTCTGCGACAAGAAGGGCCTCCTCTTCGTCCCGCCCGACATCGACCGTCACACCGTGGAGATGCGTCTGGGCGACAACTTCGTTACGAGCATCAAACGACGGGACTTCGCCAACATGACCAAACTGCAAGACATGACGTTGTCTCGGAACACCATCAGCTCCATTTCGCCTCACGCCTTTAAAGATCTGGAGAACCTCAGAGCCTTGCATCTGGACAGCAACCGTCTGACGAGGCTCACCAACGACTCCTTCAGTGGGATGTCCAAGCTCCAACATCTCATTCTCAACAACAATCAGCTGATTCACATCCACATCGGGGCCTTCAATGATCTCACAGCTCTAGAGGAGTTAGATCTGTCCTACAACAACTTAGAAAGCGCCCCCTGGGTGGCCATCCAGAGAATGACCAGCCTCCACACCCTGGGCTTGGACCACAACATGCTTAGCTACATTCCTGAGGGAACCTTCTCTAGCCTGCAGAAGCTCAAACGCCTTGACGTCACATCCAACAAGCTCCAGAAGCTTCCGCCAGACCCAGTGTTCCAACGGGCCGGCGTCTTGGCCACATCAGGGAGCATGGGGCCGACGTCATTTGCGTTGAGTTTTGGGGGGAACCCACTGAGGTGTAACTGTGAGCTGCTGTGGCTGAGGAGGCTGAGGAGGGAGGATGATCTGGAGACATGTGCGGCTCCGCAGCACCTGGCTGGGCGATACTTCTGGACCGTGTCTGAAGAAGAGTTCCTCTGTGAGCCCCCTCTTATCACCAGACACTCCCAGGTAGGGCTGAGATGATACAGTCACAACACATCATTGGTAAATAGTATCGCGATAACCCAGTGATAACAGTATCATGATAACTGACAAAATATGCATTATCAAGCGTGTCACTGAACACACCTTTTGTTTTATAACACACCTTTTGTCCTCCCTTTCCAAGATAACCGCTTTTATTGCAATGATTGCCTAACATTGATTATCGTGCTATTGCAAATCATGATAACTGCTTTTGTCGCGATAACTCAATAATTATCGCAGAAGTAATATTGTTTTCCCTAACACCATCTAGGAGCTGCGAGCATTGGAGGGTCAGAGTGTATCTCTGCGCTGTAAGGCCAGGGGCGACCCAGACCCCATCATCCACTGGATCGCCCCAGATGGCCGGCTCATGTCCAATTCCTCCCGGGCTGCGGTGCACAGTGATGGGACCCTGGACATCCTTATCAGCACTGTGAAGGACTCAGGTGGGTGTCATTGAAATGTCTGTTATGGTGATTATGTTGAGTGTTTCTGTTTGTATGCTTTGGGTTTTAACAGCCCCTGAAGCCAGTTTTTTAGACCATATAATCCAAATCAAAATTATCCTTTGATGAACTCTGTTCTCTTGTTACATTTAGCTTCCCCTTCATTTGAAAGGAAACAGAAAAGCAAATAAATGTTCTCTATCGCTCCATCAGGCTCCTTCATCTGTGTTGCCTCCAACCCGGCCGGGGAGTCCCAACAAACTGTTGACCTGGTGATCGCCAAACTCCCACACATCACCAACAGTACTGTGGAGAAGGAACAGGACCCAGGTTCTTCTGATATCACCACGGTAACGAGGATGGGTGGTGGTGGGGAAGGCGGAGGAGTGGCGCCACTGGGAAACACAAAGACGAACCAGGAGAAGAAGGTGGTGATCGCTGAGGCCACGTCTACCTCGGCCCTGGTCAGGTTCAGCTTCCAGAGGAGTATACCGGGCATCCGAATGTTCCAGATCCAATACAACGGAACCTACGATGACTCTCTGGTTTACAGGTGAGCCTTGGCTTATATAGGCAGAAAAAAAGTTACTTTATCTTCCGTCCCTCTGTGTTTCATAATTTTCCTTCAATTCGCAAGAAGCTGAATGTATCTCACAGGAGAAACCATCCGAGCAAGCGAAACAGCGTCCCTCTGTCTCAGTATGTGTAGGCCGTCTATCTGATACTGTCTGGTAAAAAAGAATATGACATTGTTGCCACCCATAGCATTGAATACAAATGAAGCCAGCGAACATTTGACTTCCCTTGATAATTTTTAAAATAAAATAATAGCCAATCAGCTAAACTAAGTGAGCTCAACTGTGAATGGTCCTGGCGCACCAACAAAAGAAAGTGTAAAGGGAAGCCAGTTTGGATTTGGATTTGGCACACCAATGATGAGCCAAACGTCATTAACAGAAAAAACTTGAATTGTTGCATCTCATAGTGTCGTAGGGATGGTGCCAGGTTTCCTCCAGATGTGACGCTTGGCATTCAGGCCAAAGAGTTCAATCTTGGTTTCATCAGACCAGAGAATCTTGTTTCTCATGGTCTGAGAGTCCTTCAGGTGCCTTTTGGCAAACTCCAAGCGGGCTGTCATGTGCCTTTTACTGAGGAGTGGCTGCCATCTGGCCACTCCACCTTAAAGGCCTGATTTGTGGAGTGCTGCAGAGATGGTTGTCCTTCTGGAAGGTTCTCCCATCTTCACAGAGGAACTTTGGAGTTCTGTCAGAGTGACCATCGGGTTCTTGGTCACCTCCCTGACCAAGGCCCTTCTCCACAGATTGCTCAGTTTGGCCAGGCGGCCAGCTCTAGGAAGAGTCTTTGCGATTCCGAACTACTTCTATTTAAGAATGATGGAGGCCACTGTGTTCTTGGGGACCTTCAATGCTGCAGACATTTTTTGGTACCCTTCCCCAGATCTGTTCCTCGACACAATCCTGTCTCGGAGCTCTTCAGACAATTCCTTCGACCTCATGGCTTAGTTTTTGCTTTGACATGCGCTGTCAACTGTGGGACCTTATATAGACAGGTGTGCGCCTTTCAAAATCATGTCTAATCAATTACATTTTTCGCTTTGTCATTGTGGGGTATTGGGTATAGATTGATGAGGATTTAAAAAAATGTAATCGCTTTTAGAAGAAGGCTGGAACGTAACAAAATGTGGAAAAAGTCAAGGGGTCTGAATACTTTCCGAATGCACTGTAAATTCATACATTGTCATATTTAGCTTATGTGGATTCGGCAGAATTATAGGTCTAAGGTCTATAGGTGATTTGATGATGTTGAAATATTGAAGTTGAAATGGTGCTGGAATAGTGGAGGCAGCTCCTGTTTCATTGCAACTCTCTGTGGTTCTAAATCAATAGTTGTTTAGTAGTCCGAAAATGTCGGAAACATTAACTTGCTTGACCATACTGTAGTAGGTCATGTAACTGTTTGTTTGCTCTCCGGTTTTGTGATGAAACAAAGGTGTGGTTGAATTTATTCTGCCACTGTGTCTTCTTATTGTCTCGGCCTTAGACCTATATATCACGGTGGCAAGGGATATGAACTAAAAGGCTATAGAGCAAACAACACAATTATCACAACACAGACAGTAGGTTGTAATATAGCTATTTTCCTGGCTTGGCTTCCCCAGTGATTTTACCCACGTACCGCTGCTGTATATAGGGACTGTTTTTGGAGTCCTTGATGATTGATATTGATGCCTCATTTCAACTCTCAGAACCAGGCCCGAATGAGAACTAACAAGAACCAGGCACAATGATCTTTTGTAGTAGTTCCTGATTGGTGTTGAGTGACTATTATGTTGTTTAAAATGAATGTCAAATGTGCACATTCTCATTAATGATTAGCTACTTCTCTAATCGTGCAAAGTAATTAATTTACTGACATTCTTATTCAGTGACTTACAAAGTCACCTAGGTAACAGTGTGTATAAAGTACACACAACATGTACACCAATGATAATACCTAATCAACAGAATGAAAACAAAATGTCAGCACTGAGCTGTAGGGCAAAGCCGAGATGAAAGAGAAAGCAGCATGTTACAAAAAGCCTTAGAAGATCTTTCAGGCCTCTTCTGAGAAACCAGTCTACACAAGGCTCTTTCATCTGGCAACCCTTTCACTCCATATTTGAAGCTTATATTCATGACACGATATGACCATTTAACATACACTTTTATCCAAAGTGACTTACAGTCTACGTCAGGGCTGTTCAATTTCAGTCCTGGAGGGCTGAAACATTTTTCGTTTCTACCTGGTAGTTAATTGAGCTCACCTGGTTTTCTAGGTCTGAACCAGTTCCTTATTAGGAGAGGATGAAAACCAGAAGTGTTTTGGCCCTCCAGGACAGACATTGAACAGGCCTGGTCTACACATACTCTACATACATTGTGTTTATGAGGTCCATTTGTGAATGAATAACACACAGTTCTGGTCTTTCAAGCATACAGCGCCATAGCCCAACAACTGAGCCATTGGACCTATTGTGACGGTCTCTTCTGAGAGATGGGTGTGCATACAATCGTTCATCATTCATGCTTCCGACTTCTCACTGGGTGTTTTTGTGTCTCAGGGGCTTGGGTAAAAATAAAAAAAGACGAATCTCCGTTTCCACAATTAGGACAATGAAGTATTCTTTTTTATCTTCCACCCCTTTCACAACACATTAGCAATTCAACTTTTCATTGTGATTCTGTTACAATCCGAGACATAACATTCTCTCATCTCTGAACACTTCTTGCAATATGATTTAGAATTGGTCTGCAATTGTCCTAGTATGCTCTCAACTCTTTCATTCCACACTCTCTCTCTCTGTTTTCAGAATGATCCCTCCGAGCAGTAAGAGTATCCTGGTGAACAACCTGGCTGCCGGTACACAGTACGACCTGTGTGTGCTGGCCATCTACGATGACCTGGTGACCTCCCTGACCGCCACGCGGGTGGTGGGGTGCATCCACTTCACCACCGATCCCCAGTACCTCCGCTGCCACTTCATGCAGTCCCAGTTCCTGGGAGGGACCATCGTGGTCATCATCGGAGGGATCATCGTGGCGTCCGTCTTAGCCTTCATCATCTTCCTCATAGTGAGGTACCGAGTCTGTAACCAAGGCGATGAGGATAAGGTAGGAGTTTTGAGTATTGCTCTTTTCTTTGTTACTACTGTCTCTGTACTGTTGTTATTGTACAGCTGATGAGGTCATTTCTCCCTGGGGGATCAATAAAATCTCTCTCTTTCATAAGGCTTTGGAAATGGGTGAGATCCGGTCTCTGAGCAGTGATGGTCAGCTCCAGGGCTGTGGCGTCCCCAAGTCCATGTCCAAGTCTCTGTCCAAGCAGATTCTCTGTCTGGAGAAACCAGAGAAGGTGGATAAGGAGTATCTGAGGGTAGGCTTTCCTCCCCCTGAGCTGTTCAAGCAGCAGCGACCCCCAGTCCTGACCACCACCACATCCACCAAGCCCTCCATTCCTGACTGCCAGACAGATGTGGAGTTAGAGAACACAAACCGGAATAACTCAGCGGAAGCTAAAATGGTTGTTTCCGCCGTTTCCACAAAATGGACGAAGGTCGCTAGAGGGCCAAGGTCACCTGGGGGGTCCTCCCGCCACTACATGACAGTGCCAGCAGGGGGCGTGAGGGTGAACCGGCGGCACTCTCTGAACATGGACTCGTACAAGGAGTGCTGCTACTTCAGCCTGGTACAGCAGCAGCAGCCAAAGCCTGGTGGGGGTTTGCGCTCCAAACGCAGTCTGTCCATGAGTGGAGAACTGCCCCAGTTGGAAAGTGCAATGGCAAACATACGCAGAAGCAGAGACAAGCTGTATGGATCCGAGTGGCTTCTCGAAAGCACTCTATGATCAGGATTTTACAGGTTTATAGGGTTTCTGTTTTCTTGGATTGGATTTGTGGCCTGTGGTGGAGCAGACAGTGACTTTATACCTTGTTCAGACTGTTACTGTGGTCTTTTATCTGCAAGACCCACAGATTCCTCTTGTATTTCTGAAGACAAGGAGGCCGAACAGGGTTTTAAAGGGCAAATGTTTAACATTTGATTTTCGACCTTAAAGCAAGTATCCTCTCAAAGTCATCTTTATATTGACTTTGGATAAAACTGAAGAAAGGCACCAAAAAATGTATAATGCAACTTCATGTACAAAATTGTTAAGTTGTGTAACATATTATGCGATACACCCGTAAGTGTTCACATGGTATTGAATGTAGTTGGTCTAGCATTATTTAGAGAGAGAGGGAGAGAAAGGGATGGACGATCATACTTGTTATAACATTGCCTGTTACTTAAAGTGATTACAATCACTGTGTAGACAATGAATGGACATATTTCTTGTCATCAATTTTCCAAACGGTTGAAGACATGTCTTAATTAACTCGGTGGCATTTGGAGGGATTGTGAATGTGCAGAACGCCCCAGACAGAAGTGTAGAACAGAATGTACCCAGGCTGTGTGACATAGCACCCTATTCCCTATAGTGCACTCTGGTCAAAAGTAGTGCACTATATAGGTAATATGGTGCCATTTAGTCTGGTGACAGAGCTGAATATTTTCATCAAGCCGCACTAGATACACAGCACAATGCAGCATTCACGTTACCCGTCGGCATCGATTGAGCTTAATACTGCCCTCTTGTTTGAATCAATACATTTTATCACATAATTACACATAAAGACTTATGTTCATAGGATTATTGTCACAGCTGATATGATAGTTCAAACAAAGACAGGATGACAAGAGCGATAAAGGATGTGTGGTCCATTTTCATGTTTTTTACTATTATTAAAACATCGTTTGTCATGTCAGGCTAAGAATCGTTGTAAATTGACTTGTCGGTGAAGAGAAAACGAAAGCCACAAAACGGTATATGAGAAGTCGGCTCTTGATTTAACTGTTGTTTCTGTTTGATGTTTACCAGTATAAATAAACCAATGAGAAAAAGGAATCTAATGTAGTTTTAACCTTATGATATCTGTACAGTTATTGATATGCTTGTGACATAATTTACCAGGTACCTATAGAGAGCAATGTTGACTATTTGTAGGCACTAACTCCGCCATGGTCCGTTGAATGGGAAAATGTATAGAGTTTTTGGATAAACGTTGAAAATAAGGTCTGTGGTACACACAGGCTTAGGAGATCTTATCCGTTTTGTTCTATGACATAATATTCATCAGCTAACATCACTTTTTGTGAATTTTGAAGCATTTCTGTCATTTAAAACCAACGGATATAAAGTCTTCATAATTCATAAAGGTCATGTTAATTGACATATTATCTTATAGAACAAAACGTATAAGATCTCATAAGCCTGTGTTAACCTCAGATCTTATTTTCGGCATTTATTCCAAAACCCTATTCTTTCTCCATTAATTTTGCTCATAGGAATGACTGAACAAAACAGAGGTAAATCATTTCCGTTTTTTTAGGACTACAAGCTGTCAAGCTCTATTGTTGCTTTCTTAAAGGGACGCTCTGCAGTTACTTCATCAATATTTGGACTTCTGTGTTAATGAAATGTACCCATTGATTCTTGAAGAATATAATTTATAAATGCCCCATCAGCTTAGTTCAACTGTAGCCCATCAGACCCCAAAATAGAAGCTTGTTTCACTTCAATGTTTGTAAACAAAGAAAATGTAAACAAACAGGTCGTTTCCATTACAAACGACCTTTAATCTCGTGTCACGACTGAAAAACAAATGAGATTAAGGTTCAGTATAATCTTAAAGCATTTTAACTCTCCAACTCATCCCAAACCATCTCAATTGGGTTGAGGTCAGGTGATTGTGGAGGCCAGGTCATCTGATGCAGCACTCCATCACTCTCCTTCTTGGTCAAATAGCCCTTACACGGCCTAGAGTTGTGTTGGGTCATTGTCCTGTTGAAAAACAAATGATAGTGCCACTAAGCGAAAACCAGATGGGATGGCGTATTGCTACCACATGCTGTGGTAGCCATAAGTGTGCCTTGAATTCTAAATAAATCACTGAGTGTCACCAGCAAAGCACCCCCCCACCATCACACCTCCTCCTCCATGCTTCACGGTGGGAACCACACATGTGGAGATTATCCGTTCACCTACTCTGCGTCTCACAAAGAGACGGCGGTTGGAACCAAAAATGTCATATTAGGACCCATCAGACCAAAAGACAGATTTCCACCGATCTAATGTCCATTGCTTGTGTTTCTTGGCCCAAGCAAGTCTCTTATTATTATTGGTGTCCTTTAGTAGTGATTTCTTTGCAGCAATTCGACCACGAAGGCCTGATTCACGCAGTCTCTGAACAGTTGACGTTGATATGTGTCTGTTACTTGAACTCTGTGAAGCATTTATTTGGCCTGCAATTTCTGAGGCTGGTAACTCTGGGTCTTCCCTTTCTGTGGCGGTCCTCATGAGAGCCAGTTTCATCACAGTGCATGATGGTTTTTGCGACTGCACTTGAAGAAACGTTCAAAGTTCTTGAAATTTTCTGGACTTACAGACCTTCATGTCTTATTGTAATGATGGACTGTCATTTCTCTTTGTTTATTTGAGCTGTTCTTGCCATAATATGGACTTGGCCTTTTACCAAATAGGGTTATCTTCTGTATACCACCTTGTCACAACAACTGATTGGCTCAAATGCATTAAGAAGGAAATAAATTCCACAAATTAACTTTTAACAAGGCACACCTGTTAATTGAAATGCATTCCAGATGACTACCTCGTGAAGCTGGTTGAGAGAATACCAAGAATGTGCAAAGCCGTCATCAAGGCAAAGGGTGGCAACTAAGAAGAATCTCAAATATAAAATATATTTTGATTGAACACTTTTTTGG
This sequence comes from Salvelinus namaycush, assembly GCF_016432855.1. Lineage (NCBI taxonomy): Eukaryota > Metazoa > Chordata > Actinopteri > Salmoniformes > Salmonidae > Salvelinus > Salvelinus namaycush. Next base: position 22,842,934 of record NC_052330.1, on the reverse strand, counting down.
TTACTACATGATTCCATATGTGTTATTTCATAGTTTTAATGTCTTCACTATTATTCTACAATGTAGAAAATAGTAAAAATAAAGAAAAACCCTGGAATGAGTAGGTTTGTCCAAGCTTTTGACTGGTACTGTATGTCAGCCAAACAGGCCAGGCTGGAGCGAAAGGCACTTGTATTTATTATTTCTCTCTCATTATGGATGATTAAAATGTGTAGCGGAGGAGCCAGGCCCGGACCTCGACTCAGTCTCTGATGGGTACCAGAGGTGTGTGTTAATAATACATGTATTTCTGGGGAGAGGGAAAGAGAGATGGATGAAGAGAGGGGGAGAGGTGGAGAAATGGGGGTTGATTTGAGAAAGAGAGAGGGAGAGAGAGTGTGGGGTAAAGAAAGAGGGAGATACCAGAAAGAAAAAAACAGAAAGAAGACAAAAGAGTGTCTGTGTAAGTCTGCAGGGGTGGGGAGGGGTTGAGGAGGTGGTCTGCAGGGGTGGGGAGGGGGGTGGGGAGGGGTTGAGGAGGTGGTCAGCAGGGGTGAGGAGGGGGGGTGGGGAGGGGTTGAGGATGTGGTCAGCAGGGGTGAGGAGGGGGGTGGGGAGGGGTTGAGGAGATGGTCAGCAGGGGTTGAGGAGGTGGTCAGCAGGGGTGAGGAGGGGTTGAGGAGGTGGTCAGCAGGGGTGAGGAGGGGGGTGGGGAGGGGTTGAGGAGGTGGTCAGCAGGGGTGAGGGGCTGAGGAGGTGGTCAGCAGGGGTGATGAGGAGGGGTTGAGGAGGGATTGAGGTGGTCAGCAGGGGTGAGGAGGTGGTCAGCAGGGGTGATGAGGAGGGGTTGAGGAGGTGGTCAGCAGGGGTTAGGAGGTTGGTGAGGAGGGGTTGAGGTGGTCAGCAGGGGTGAGGAGGTGGTCAGCAGGGGTTAGGAGGTTGGTGAGGAGGGGTTGAGGTGGTCAGCAGGGGTGAGGAGGTGGTCAGCAGGGGTGAGGGGCTGAGGAGGTGGTCAGCAGGGGTGATGAGGAGGGATTGAGGTGGTCAGCAGGGGTGAGGAGGTGGTCAGCAGGGGTTAGGAGGTGGTCAGCAGGGGTTAGGAGGTTGGTGAGGAGGGGTTGAGGTGGTCAGCAGGGGTGAGGAGGTGGTCAGCAGGGGTTAGGAGGTTGGTGAGGAGGGGTTGAGGTGGTCAGCAGGGGTGAGGAGGGGTTGAGGAGGTGGTCAGCAGGGGTGATGAGGAGGGGTTGAGAAGGTGGTCAGCAGTAGTGAGGAGGGGTTGAGGAGGTGGTCAGCAGAGGTGAGGAGGTGGTCAGCAGGGGTGAGGAAGTGGGTGAGGAGGGGGTGGAAATGGACCACTGCTGAACATCTGCCAGTGAGCTTGCCCAGTGAAGTGTGCCCCGTGGCCAAATACAGAACCACACACTGCAGGGTTCTGCCCGACTTCTAACCCCCCTTCCCCTCTAGTGCTTACTCCTCCGCGCTCCCTCCATTCCTGCATGTTTCTGAAACCACCTCCCTCTGGTCCTCCTCCCTTGCTAACTCCCTCCTGCCCCCACTCCTACCCTCCCTCCCTCCCACTTCTACCCTCCTTCCCTCTTGCCTTCCTCCCCCTCTCTCCTTCCTTCCTTCCCCCTTCCCCTCTCTCCTACCCATTTTCCTTCCCTCCCTCCCCCACTCCTACCCTCCCTTCCTCTCGGCCCCCCCCCCCCCCCCCCCACTCCTACCCTTCCTTCCTTCCCCCCTCCCTTCCCTCCCTCTCTCCTGCCCTCTCTTCTTCCTTCCCCGATCCACTACAGGGCTCTCCCTCTCTCTTATACCCACCTCCTGTCCCACTGGAGGACTCACCTGCCAATCATGAGTCACTGGGTCTGACCAGTCTGTCAGTCAAACAAGCCAATCACCTCTCAGTAACAATCTGAATCATGTGTCTCTGGGCTAAAACAAGCTGTCAGAGCCAGAGGCAGACTGGCCAATCATTTCTCATTAGGGACACTTAGATTAACTACTTGCTGTTACTGGTGATGGCATTGGCATAGTCTTTCTTTCTCACTTTATTGTGTTCCTCTGAATTGGTTCACGACCATTCACTTTCTGGAACAAATCTATGAAATGATCACTGATGCTACAATTATATTTTGCTAATTGTAATTGGTCACAGGGAGAGGAGCTATCAGACCAGGCCACTGATGGCACCAATTTGTGGCCAATTGCATAGTTTAAACCGATCTTTGAGTCTGTTTCAGTGTGAAGGGGCCATTACAATCACAGTGAAAGAGAGGCTGACGAAGACAGCCCACTGGGGACACACTGGTTGAATCAACGTTGTTTCCACGTCATTTCAATGAAATGATGTTGAACCGACATGGAATAGACGTTGAATTGACGGTTGGTAACTTCCTAATCTTATTACTGTGTAAACCAGGGCAGTTAAATTCCAGTCCTGAGGGCCAAAACACTTCTGTTTTTTGTTTCTAACGGGTAGTTAATTGCACTCTGTCACGTTCCTGACCTGTTTTCCTTTTTCTTGTATTTATTTAGTTGGTCAGGGCGTGAGTTGGGTGGGTTTGTCTATGTTTGATTTTCTATGTTGGGATGTTTGTGTTTGGCCGGGTATGATTCTCAATCAGAGACAGCTGTCAATCGTTGTCCCTGATTGAGAATCATACTTAGGCAGCCTGGGTTTCACGTGTGTTGGTGGGTGTTTGTATCTCGTGTCAGTGTTAGTACCACACGGGACTGTTTTCGGTTTTGTCACGTTTGTTGTTTTTGTATGTATTAAGTGTTCAGTTTATGTTCATTAAAGTATGACCACTTTCCACTCTGCGTGTTGGTCCGATCCATGCTCCTCCTCGTCTGAGGAGGAGAACGACTTCGACAGCCGTAACAGAAACACCCACCAAAACAGGATCAAGCAGAGTGGGAACAGACAGCAGCAGAGACCGAGGACACAGGACTCGTGGACTTGGGAGGAGATCCTGGACGGCAAAGGACCCTGGGCTCAGCCAGGGGAATATCGCCGTCCCAAGGCGGAGCTGAAGGCAGAGAGGCGCTGGTATGAGGAGGCAGCGCGGCGACGCGGTTGGGAGCCCGAGAGTCAGACCCAAAAATTTCTTGGGGGGGGGCACACGAGGAGTGTGGCAAAGCCGGGTAGGATACCCGAGCCAACTCCCCGTGCTTACCGTGGAGTGAGAGGGCGTCGTACTGGTCAGACACCGTGTTATGCGGTAAAGCGCACGGTGTCCCCAGTACGCGTGCTTAGCCCAGTGCGGGCTATTCCACCTCGCCGCACTGGTAGGGCTAGGTTGGGTATAGAGCCGGGTGCCATGAAGCCGGCCCAACATATCTGGCCTCCAGTACGTCTCCTCGGGCCGGCATACATGGCACCAGCCTTACAGATGGTGTCCCCGGTTCGCCAGCATAGCCCAGTGCGGGCTATTCCACCTCGCCGCACTGGCAGGGCTACGGGAAACATTCAACCTGGCAGGGTTGGGGAGGCTCGGTGCTCAAGAGCGCGTGTCCTCCTTCACGGTCCGGTATACCCGGTGCCACCTCCACGTACCAGTCCTCCGGTGGCAGCCCCCCGCACCAGGCTGTCTCTCCGGGTTCTCTCTCCAGCTGCTCCCACCTGTCCAGCGCTGTCAGAGCCTTTCTCCTCTCCAGTGCAGCCTGAGTCTGAACTGCCTGCCTTCCCAGCGCTGTCTGAACTGCGGGTGGAGGGTGGCGCAGTGGTCTAGGGCACTGCATCGCAGTGCTAGCTGCGCCACCAGAGTCTCTGGGTTCGCGCCCAGGCTGGGCTGGGTTCGCGCCCAGGCTCTGTCGCAGCCGGCCGCAACCGGGAGGTCCGTGGGGCGACGCACAATTGGCATAGCGTCGTCTGGGTTAGGGAGGGTTTGGCCGGTAGGGATATCCTTGTCTCAGTATGTAAAAAAAAAAAAAAAAAAATGTAATAAAATGTATGCACTCTACTGTAAGTCGCTCTGGATAAGAGCGTCTGCTAAATGACTAAAATGTAAATGTAAATGTAACTGCCTGCCTTCCCAGCGCTGTCTGAACTGCCTGCCTTCCCAGCGCTGTCTGAACTGCCTGCCTTCCCAGCGCTGTCTGAACTGTCTGCCTGCCCAGCGCTGTCCGTCTGTTCCGAGCCTTCAGAGCCGTCCAGCCAGGACCAGCCAGAGCCGTCCAGCCAGGAGCCGCCAGAGCCGGCCCAGCCAGGATCCGCCAGAGCCGGCCCAGCCAGGATCCGCCAGAGCCGGGCCAGCCAGGATCCGCCAGAGCCGGGCCAGCCAGGATCCGCCAGAGCCGGGCCAGCCAGGATCCGCCAGAGCCGGGCCAGCCAGGATCCGCCAGAGCCGGGCCAGCCAGGATCCGCCAGAGCCGGGCCAGCCAGGATCCGCCAGAGCCGGGCCAGCCAGGATCCGCCAGAGCCGGGCCAGCCAGGATCCGCCAGAGCCGGGCCAGCCAGGATCCGCCAGAGCCGGGCCAGCCAGGATCCGCCAGAGCCGGGCCAGCCAGGATCCGCCAGAGCCGGCCAGCCAGGATTCGCCCCTCAGTCCGGAGCTGCCCCTCAGTCCGGAGCTGCCCCTCAGTCCGGTGCTGCCCTTTGGTATAGTGGGATTGACATGGAGGGTGGCCATTGGGAGGAGGCCAAGGAAGCGGGGTTTGACTATGGTGGGGTGGGGACCACGACCAGCGCCAGAGCCGCCACCGTGGACAGACGCCCACCCAGACCCTCCCCTAGAGTTTATGCTGGTGCGCCCGGAGTTCGCACCTTAAGGGGGGGGTTATGTCACGTTCCTGACCTGTTTTCCTTTTTCTTGTATTTATTTAGTTGGTCAGGGCGTGAGTTGGGTGGGTTTGTCTATGTTTGATTTTCTATGTTGGGATGTTTGTGTTCGGCCGGGTATGATTCTCAATCAGAGACAGCTGTCAATCGTTGTCCCTGATTGAGAATCATACTTAGGCAGCCTGGGTTTCACGTGTGTTGGTGGGTGTTTGTATCTCGTGTCAGTGTTAGTACCACACGGGACTGTTTTTGGTTTTGTCACGTTTGTTGTTTTTGTATGTATTAAGTGTTCAGTTTATGTTCATTAAAGTATGACCACTTTCCACTCTGCGTGTTGGTCCGCTCCATGCTCCTCCTCGTCTGAGGAGGAGAACGACTTCGACAGCCGTAACACACTCACCCCTTATTAGCAGGAGAGGATGAAAACCAGAAGTGTTTCGGGCCTCCAGGGCCGACACTAATCAGCTCTGGCGTAAACACTTGGCACCCTTCATAGAGTAGGGACTATTCAACCCGCATCGTGGAAGTTCAGCTTTACAGCGCGATTGACATTTAAAGACAATGTTCCCGCTTTAGCGGAGACTGCATTCTTGGTAAACTCTATATATGTCGGCTCAATCACAATAACCTTTACATTTATATCGCAGAATCTGTAATGCTTCAGCTTGACAGATGAAATTGAACCCTGGGTTAAATCAGTGCAAAGCCTGCCAGACACAAATTAAAGACTGAAGAAGGAGAAGAGTAGTTTATTGTCCATTTGTAGAGATGTAATTGTGTCTTTTAGCTTCTTAAACAACCCCTGAGACCCCCTACCCCCGAATAATACATTCTCATATTTTCCTGGAGAGTATTAAGCCTGAGGCCAGACAGACAACATGACCGAACCACCAGATATCTCTCTTACAGGAGGACATGGAGAGTGTGTGTTTGATATGCACACAGTGTAATATACCCACAGACAATTCCAGAGAGTATGCATTATTAAGAGCAGTAAATGGGTCCAGAATGAACATGTCTCATTAATAGTGTATGTGATTACTGTTTCTGGGAAGCTCCAGTAGTCTGTCTGTACCAGGAGGGAGCGGGGGAGGGATGGAGAGAGGGATAGGGGGTATGGAGAGAGATGGATAATTGAAATGGTCAAATAAAAACAAAAGACTTCCTTGTTTACTAAAAATCAACTGTTATTAGCTGTCTGTATGTCTACCCTGGGTCAGGCTCACTTACAGTGTTATTCAGATGTAATTGTAATATAATTGATTTAATGAGGTAGGCTCATGTACACTTAATTTGACCCCAAGAGACTTTGTTCACCAGTGAAAGGTAGAGAATGATATGCAGATATGCAGTGTAAAGTTTTGTCAATGATACAATTTGACTAGGCAAGCCAGGTACCAACTAGGAACCATTGTCTGCCCATTTGCCTGATATAGAGTAAATCCCCTCCATAAGTGGTATCAGCTGTCTCCTTCCTAAGCATCCTCATTTATTAGCCACACTCTTAGAAAAGAAGGTTCCTTATAAAACCAAAAAAGGTTCTATCGCTTGCTTCATATATGGGATCCCTAAAAGTTACAAAAAACCCTAGAGGTTCTTCGTCACTGAACCAAAATGGTTCCATATAGAACCCTGCATGGTGCCATTTATGAATTATGGCTACTACTATTAAATAGTAATATTTTTAGCTAAGAATATAATGTAATAAACAACTAAATAATAATTACCAGCATAGTTTTTAGAATGTATTGTCATTATATGCAAACATAGTTTGGAAATATGCACTGGTGGCCAGCGAGGCATCTATTTGCTTGAACGGTGGCCCATGTCAACTCTGGCTGACTTCTTTACAATACAACTTTCTCTGTTAGTTACAGCAAACAACAAAATTGTGTCTTCTGCTCTATGCTCAACCCCTCAAACAGCAGACCTCACACATACAGTTGAGCACAGGTTCAAGCTGCAGTGCAGCACCCCTGGATGGAAAGCATGTTATGGCTTTGGTCAAGGGCACAACAGTAGGGGCATGTTTTGAGGATGTTTTGAGGATGTGAACCCAGCAGCCCTCCAGTTGTCAGATCAATTCTGCCCGTTTTTCCAGTGCCCGGCCCAGAATTCAAACCGGACACAGGTCCATCTCCTGCCACAGGTCCAAATCCTTAGCCTCTGGGCTACCTACCACCAGTACAGTATGGGTTGTTGCCTGACTGCTTCCAGAGGAGAAAAAAGGAGAAAAAACATTAACTGATGCTTATTTCTGAAGATGAACTAATCTGCCAAAATGAAGACAAAATGCTATGCAGACATACACTGAGTATACAAAACATTAAGGACACCTGCTCTTTCTAAGCTATGATGCCTTATTGATGTAACCTGTTAAATCCACTTCAATTAGTGTAGATGAAGGGGAGACCGGTATAATAATGATTTTTAAGCCTTGAGACATGGATTGTGTATGTATGCCATTCAGAGGGTGAATGGGAAAGAAAAATGATGTAAGTGCCTTTGAATGGGGTATGGTAGTTGGCGTCAGGCGCAGTGGTTTGTGTCAAGAACTGCAACACTGCTGGGCTTTTCACACAACAGTTTCCCATTTAAGAATGGTCCACCACCCAAAGGACATCCAGCCAACTTGACACAACTGCGGGAAGCATTAGAGTCAACATGGGCCAACATCTATGTGGAATGCTTTCAACACATTATAGAGTCCATGCCTTGATGAATTGAGGTGGTTCTGAGGATAAAAGGGGGGCGGGGGTCCAACTCAATATTAGGAAGGTGCTCTTAATGTTTGGTATACTAAGTGTATAATTATTATGATGAAGAACAACTTAAATGCAGTTGTTGTCAGCAGCAGCTGAAAGAGAGATCCTCTGCCTCTGATAGTTCTGGATTACTGACAGTCTGAGTAAAATAGTGTGTGAAAAGTCATGTAACGCTTAAATAGGCTATTGAATCACCAAGACTTATAATACATAATTTATTCATACCTCCTCTCAGTGAGCAACAGTCTTCTATTGGCTTCATGAAACATAGTCCCCTCAATTGACTCCACACTGAAATAAAAATAACAATTAGTTAATTGCCAATGTCAGGCTGGGTCTGTAGCTGTATTTGGCGTATCCCATAATAACAAATAAGATGTATTCTAATCGTTAGTTTTCTCTTCACCTTCATGTTTGTGTGTTACATTACGAGATAGCTATTAATTCCCTTTCGGATTAACGTTACTTTCCCACAGAATTACGATTCTTCAACAACTCGAGGAAATGCCGTGAGTAGTTGATTTAATCTAATCTACTCCCCCTCTCTAGTTGTTGTGCCTGCCCACACTAACTAGCTTTTATAGCTTTTTGTTGGGCATTTCCATCCTTGTGTGTTAGCTAGCTAGCTTCGGGTCTATCCCATTACCTCAGAAGTTAGCTCGTAGCTAGCTAAATAAGCCCACGTAGCCACCATAGTTAGTTGTACCTGTTGTTGGCGCTTGTTGACCCATGGTGTTGTGCCAGTCCCAGCCCTTTGATCCAGAATTACCACTCCCTCACTTGGAGTTTTGCTATGATCCCGGAGCTCAGCGGTGCAGTAGGCTACCGGTCCTCGCATGACAGAGTCCACCAACGCCGAGACTGATAGTCCATGCTTGATAGCTTCATATAGGCGGGAGTTTTGATCCCGGACCTTGATGACTTACATATTTATATGGGACTCTTGACCCCGAAGCACGACAGGTCGGAGCCAACAGTAAGTCAAAATTTCTCTCAATGCATCCAAAGCCGAAACTGAAGCAATCAAAGCATACACCGAGACACACCGAAACGAAAAGCTTTTTTGTTACCTTTTTCTTGGAACACACTTCTCTTATGTGAAAATTCATTATTTGCATACTGATGCAGTGCTGTACACAGGATGTCGTTCCACCCATGTCAACAGTGTGGAAAAACAACTCCCAGCCTCAGATGAGAACACGATTTGTATTATTTGCTTGGGAGCTGAAAATGCTTATGCAGCTGCACAGGGTAGCAGCGCTTGCACTCACTGGCAGAGATTCAAACCAAGAGCATTGAAATCTCAATTTGTGCAGTTTGGGGTGGAGCCTCCATTTTCTCATCAGATACGTCCGCCACACAGATAGATCAATGAACATTCTAAATGCTCCAACTCTAATGATGGGTCTCATTCCCCTCGGGATCCACTGCCCAATAAACTCTATCGCTCATCCTCGCCTGGGCACAAATCTCGATGCACTGAGATGCGTAAGGAGATTAAGTCACTGGACAGTCATATGGCAACCATTGAGTCTGCCCATGAGCACAACCTGGCCAAGCTTCCCCGCCAGTACCAAACCCAACCCTTACCTCTGAACGGAGCATGGTTGTTGAATCGGATGACACTGACGTACTGTCCACAAAATCCTCCCACTCCCAATCCTCCCACAGACTATGAGCTCTCTGATCATGATATGTACCACAGCTGTAGCCTCGTCTAGTCCCAGCCAGCCACCCTGGTAGTGATGGTCAACCAGAAAAGAACCTTGTCTGAAATATTTGAGAGGGCAAGCAGAAACCTCAATGTGGAACATGCACCTACTGCAATGGCGTCCACATCCAAGTTTGATCAAATACTTTGTGCCTGAGCTCAAATGCACATAGAGCATGCCAAAGGTCAGAACCCCAGCCATGCCAAACATATGCACTCACTTAGCTACAGTTACTGGAACAGATGATAATGGTTTTGGCCATTTCCCTTGTATGGACAAATCATACACTTCACTTGTTCTGCCTGCTTATCTCCGTCACAGTTCAGACAAAGGGCTGCCGAATTAACGATACATCTGATCGCTTCCTACGCAGGACACATGACAGCACTGCTTCAGCCGTTAGGCTTGGCAATTCAGCAGCGATACTGGCTTTCTATCAGAAGGAGCTGCAGCAACGCCTCTCTGCAAACTACAATGCTGAGACCATGAAAGAACGGTCTACAGTTACAGACCTGCTCATCCAACGCCTTCAGGGAAATGCTCAGATAGTTGGGAAATCTTTGGCAACACTGTGCGTTGCACGGCCCACCTATGGTTAGTGCAGTCCAAGCTCCCTGACAAAGAGAAGGTTCCACTTCTAGGTGTACCCATATCACCTGGCCAGGCACTCGAACACAAGGCTACGCACTACAGTTTTGTAAGCAATCCCCAACGGTTCAGGGGTGCCTTGAAAACAATAGTTCACAACCCTGCTCAAAAGCAAACACTCTGCTCAGAAATCTCCTTGCTCCTGGAAAAGCATGCAATCAAAGAGGTAGAACCAGTACAACAAACTGTGGGTTCTACTCAATCTATTTTCTGGTGCCAAAAAAGGTGTTTTTCAGTTTCGCATTCTACCCTTCAGCCTTTCGCTCATCCCTCACACTTTCAAAAAGTCCATAAGCGCGGCAGGGTCACAAAGCCATTCTTTGGCACACATGCATGCTCTCACATCACCTCTCTGAGTTGGGACTAACAATGAACTTGGAACAGAGTTCTCTGGTCCCCAAAGTGCATGCACTTCCTGGGTTTGACCTTGGACACTCAAATCATGCGAGCAACACTCTCTTCAGAAAGAGTGGTATCTTTGACAAATTGTCTTTCAACATTCAAACTGAGAAAACCAGTGACTGTTCTAGAGATACAGGCTCCTAGGCCTCCTAGGTGCTGCAATCCATGTTGTACCATTGGCTTTTCTCCACTTGTGGCCAATACAGCGCTGGTAGAAGAGATACAATCTATGTCCCAGAAGGAAAAAACAAAAAGCTGACAATATCAATGAGTTGCTGGAGAGCAATACAATCTTAATAAAATAAAAAAAAATCACCTTTATTTAACCAGGTAGGCCAGTTGAGAACAAGTTCTCATTTACAACTGCGACCTGGCCAAGATAAAGCAAAGCAGTGCGACAAAAACAACAACAACAACACAGAGTTAAACATGGGATAAACAAACATACAGTTAATAACACAATAGAAAAGTACAGTGTGTGCAAATGTAGTAAGATTAGGGAGGTAAGGCAATAAATAGGCCATAGTGGTGAAATAATTACAATTTAGCATTAACACTGAAATGATAGATGTGCAGATGATGATGATGATGGGCAAGTAGAGACACTGGGGTGCAAAAAAGCAACAAAAAAAACCAATATGGGGATGAGGTAGTTGGGTGGGGTATTTACAGATGGGCTGTGTACAGGTGCACCTGCTGGAGCGCGTGCTATGGGTGGGTGTTGCTATGGTGACCAGTGAGCTGAGATAAGGCAGGGCTTTACCTAGCAAAGACTTATAGAAGACCTGGAGCCAGTGGGTTTGGCGACTAATATGAAGCGAGGGCCAGCCAAAGCGAAAACCTGTTTTCGCTTTGTCATTATGAGGTGTTGTGTGTAGATTGCTGAGGATTTTTATTTGATCAATTTCATAATAAGGCTCATATCAAATGTGGAAAAAGTCAAGGGGTATGAATACTTTTCCCGAAGGCACTGTGTGTGTGTGTGTATATATATATATATATATATACATACAGTGGCTTGCGAATGTATTCACCCCCTTGGCATTTTTCCTATTTTGTTGCCTTACGACCTGGAATTAAATTAGATTTTTTGGGGGGGGTTTGAATCATTTGATTTGCACAACATGCCTACCACTTTGAAGATGCAAAATATTTTTTATTGCGAAACAAACAAGTAATAAGACAAAAAAACAGAAAACTTGAGTGTGCATAACTATTCATTCCCCCCAAAGTCAATACTTTGTAGAGCCACCTTTTAGAGCAATTACAGCTGCAAGTCTCTTGGGGTATGTCTCTATAAACTTGGCTTATCTAGCCACTGGGAATTTTGCCCATTCTCAATTGGATTGAGGTCTGAGCTTTGACTAGGCCATTCCAAGACATTTAAATGTTCCCCTTAAACCACTCGAGTGTTGCTTTAGCAGTATGCTTAGGGTCATTGTCCTGCTGAAAGGTGAACCTCCGTCCCAGTTTCAAATCTCTGGAAGACTGAAACAGGTTTCCCTCAAGAATTTCCCTGTATTTAGCACAGTCCATCATTCCTTCAATTCTGACCAGTTTCCCAGTCCCTGCCGATGAAAAACATCCCCACAACATGATGCTGCCACCACAGTGCTTCACTGTGGGGATGGTATTCTCGGGGTGATGAGAGGTGTTTGGTTTGCGCCAGACATAGCGTTTTCCTTAATGGCCAAAAGCTCAATTTTAGTCTTATCTGACCAGAGTACCTTCTTCCTTATGTTTGGGGAGTCTCCAACATGCCTTTTGACCTATTTTTTTCTTTAAGAAATGGCTTTTTTCTGGCCACTCTTCTGTAAAGCCCAGCTCTGTGGAGTGTACAGCTTAAAGTGGACAGATACTCCAATCTGTGGAGCTTTGCAGCTCCTTCAGGGTTATCTTTGGTCTCTTTGTTGCCTCTTTGATTAATGCCCTCCTTGCCTGGTCCGTGAGTTTTGGTGGGCGGCCCTCTCTTGGCAGGTTTGTTATGGTGCCACATTCTTTCCATTTTTTTATAATGGATTTAATGGTGCTCCGTGGGATGTTCAAAGTTTTGTATATTTTTTTTATAACCCAACCCTGATCTGTACTTCTCTACAACTTTGTCCATGACCTGTTTGGAGAGCTCCTTGGTCTTCATGGTGCCGCTTGCTTGGTGGTGCCCCTTGCTTAGTGATGTTGCAGACTCTGGGGCCTTTCAGAACAGGTGTATATATACTGAGATCATGTGACAGATCATGTGACACTTAGATTGTACACAGGTGGACTTTATTTAACTAATTATGTGACTTCTGAAAGTAATTGGTTGCACCAGGTCTTATTTAGGGGATTCATAGCAAAGGGGGTGAATACATTTGCACGCACCACTTTTCCGATTTGTATTTTTTTGAATTTTTTAAAACAAGTTATTTTTTAAATTTCACTTCACCAATTAGGACTATTTTCTGTATGTCCATTACATGAAATCCAAATTAAAATCAATTTAAATGACAGGTTGTAATGCAACAAAATAGAAAAATGCCTAGGGTACTGAATACTTTTGCAAGGCACTGTATATATAAACTCAGCAAAAAAAGAAATGTCCTCTCACTGTCAACTGCGTTTATTTTCAGCAAACTTAACATGTGGAAATATTTGTATGAACAAGATTCAACAACTGAGACATAAACTGAACAGGTTCCACAGACATGTGACTAACAGAAATGGAATAATGTGTCCCAGAACAAAGGGGGGTCAAAATCAAAAGTAACAGTCAGTATCTGGTGTGGCCACCAGCTGCATTAAGTACTGCAGTGCATCTCATCCTCATGGACTGCACCAGATTTGCCAGTTCTTGCTGTGAGATGTTACGCCACTCTTCTACCAAGGCACCTGCAAGTTCCCAGACATTTATGGGGGGAATGGCCCTAGCCCTCACCCTCCGATCCAACAGGTCCCAGACGTGTTCAATGGGATTGAGATCCGGGCTCTTCGCTGGCCATGGCAGAACACTGACATTCCTGTTTTGCAGGAAATCACGCACAGAACGAGCAGTATGGCTGGTGGCATTGTCATGCTGGAGGGTCATGTCAGGATGAGCCTGCAGGAAGGGTACCAACATGAGGGAGGAGGATGTCTTCCCTATAACGCACAGCATTGTGATTGCCTGCAATGACAACAAGCTCAGTCCGATGATGCTGTGACACATCGCCCCAGACCATGACGGACCCTCCACCTCCAAATCGATCCCACTCCAGAGTACAGGCCTCGGTGTAACGCTCATTCCTTCGACGATAAACGCGAATCCGACCATCACCCCTGGTGAGACAAAACCGCGACTCGTCAGTGAAGAGCACTTTTTGCCAGTCCTGTCTGGCAGCAACGGTGGGTTTGTGTTTGTACCCATAGGCGATGTTGTTGCCGGTGATGTCTGCTGAGGACCTGCCTTACAACAGGCCTACAAGCCCTCAGTCCAGCCTCTCTCCATCTATTGTGGACAGTCTGAGCACTGATGGAGGGATTGTGCGTTCCTGGTGTAACTCGGGCAATTGTTGTTGCCATCCTGTACCTGTCCCACAGGTGGGATGTTTGGATGTACCGATCCTGTGCAGGTGCTGTTACAGGTGGTCTGCCACTGCGAGGACGATCAGCTGTCCGTCCTGTCTCCCTGTAGCGCTGTCTTAGGCGTCTCACAGTACCGACATTGCCCTGGCCACATCTGCAGTCCTCATGCCTCCTTGCAGCATCCCTATTGCACGTTCACGCAGATGAGCAGGGACCCTGGGCATCTTTCTTTTGGTGTTTTTCAGAGTCAGTAGAAAGGCCTCTTAGTGTCCTAAGTTTTCATAACTGTGACCTTAATTGCCTACCGTCTGTAAGCTGTTAGTGTCTTAACGACCGTTCAACAGGTGCATGCTCATTAATTGTTTATGGTTCATTGAACAAGCATGGGAAACCGTGTTTAAACCCTTTACAATGAAGATCTGTGAAGTTATTTGGATTTTTACGATTTATCTCTGAAAGACATGGTCCTGAGAAAGGGACGTTTCTTTTTTTGCTGAGTTTATATACCCAATGAAGGCAAAGAACCTTATGGGTTCTATCCCTACCCCAGAGTTTAATGGGGATTTTAGAAAACAAAAGCTAACTTTTAAATGACAGCTAACATTCCCTTTTAATTAGTTTTAATCCATATTAATAATGATGATGCTGCATGATTTTACCTGGTCAGAAAAATGGCTTGCCGACACCATTAGTAAAGGGTTCTTTAATCTCATCCAAAGAACCAAAAGGTTCTACATATAACACCAAATAACCTTTTTTTCTAAGAGTGCAGTGTTCAAGCTAGCAGGCTGCCAGTCAGTCAGTCAGTCAGCTCTATAACCATCAGCTCCTGGTGAAGGGAAAGCTAATCCTCTCTAAGAAGCCCATTCATTCACAGAGGCTTCTTAAGAACAAGCTTATGCTAATCTTGTTATCACTGAAGGCTTCCGGTAATTGAGGATATTGGAGGATAGAGGAGACAGCTTGGGGAGTCAGGGACCACTTCTCTTTGTTCAAACACAACTCAGTCAGAGGCCCCTGCAGTCAGAGATGGTTAGTGCTATCCAAGATCCTAACCCTAACCTTACCCGAACATTAGCAAAACCATAACCCTTACCAACCCCTAACAATTACCTTAAACATTTTACATTTCAACAGGGTATGGACGTCCCAAGAACCCCAGATAGCAAGGACGTCAGAGATGCAGAGCAGGATGAAGTTGACCCTGGGCGCTGATCTGAGGCCAGTGTTGCATTTTCCCTTCAACAACGGTTAAGGTTAGGTTTGAGGCAAGGTATGCGGATCCTTGATCTGTGCCTGTGGGTAATGTTGAACCACATTGAGAAATATAGGGATGTCTTTTGCAAACTGCTGATTATATGTAGTACATGGAAAAGGGTCATTTAAATGTCATGAAAATATTGGTTTATCCCACGATCACAAATACAGTAAACCAATTTACACTGAACGAAAATATAAACGCAACATGTAAAGTTAGTCCCATGTTTCATAAAGTGAAATGAAATGTTCAATACGTACAAAAAGCGTATTTCTCTAAAATGTGGTGCACAAATTTGTTTACATCCCTGCTAGTGAGCATTTCTCCTTTCCCCAGATAATCCATCCACCTGACAGGTGTGGCATATCAAGATGCCGATTAAACAGCATGATCATTACACAGATGCACCTTGTGCTGGGGACAATAAAAGGCCACTCTAAAATGTGCAGTTTAGTCACAACACAATGCCATAGATGTATCAAGTATTGAGGGAGTGTGCATTGGCATGTTGACTACAGGAATTTCCACCAGAGCTGTTGCCAGAAAATCGAATGTAAATTTCTCTACCATAAGCTGCCTCCAACGTCATTTTAAAGAATTTGGCAGTATGTCCAAACGGCCTCACAACCGCAGACCACGTGTATAGCGTGGTGTGGGCGAGCCGTTTGCTGATGTCAATGTTGGTGGTGGTGGGGTTATGGTATGGACAGGCATAAGCTACGGACAACGAAGACAATTGCATTTTATTGATGGCAATTTGAATGCAGAGATACCATGACGAGATCCTGAGGCCAATTGTCGTGCCATTCATCCGCCGCCATCACCTCATGTTTCAGCATGTTAGTGCACAGCCCCATGTCGCAAGGATCTGTACACAATACCTGGAATCTGAAAATGTCCCAGTTCTTCCATGGCCTGCATACTCACCAGACATGTCACCCATTGAGCATGTTTGGGATGCTCTGGATCGACGTGTAAGACAGCTTGTTCCGGTTGCCGCCAATATCCAATAACTTTTCACAGCCATTGAAGAGGAGTGGGACAACATTCCACGGGCCACAATCAACAGCCTGATCAACTCTATGCAAAGGAGATGTGTCGCACTGTATGAGGCAAATGGTGGTCACACCAGATACTGACTGGTTTTCTGATCCATGCACCAACAGATGCATATCTGTATTCCCAGTCATGTGAAATCCTAATGAATTTATTTAAATTGAATGATTTCCTTAGATGAACTGTAACTCAGTAAAATCTTTGAAATTGTTGCATGTTGGTTTATATTTTTGTTCAGTATATGTCCCATATCTGCAGCTGTTTTTTTATGCTTCCTCCACAACTCTGGTTTGTAAATTTATATATAAAACAATTGTCTATGTCACATTGGACAGAATATCATAATCACACTTAGTTTTTAAAAACTGAACATGGAGACAAATTAACTGATGAGTCGAATAGTAATACAATAATTTGGTTGATCAGTTGTTGCTGGTTGATGGGACAGTGCCCCAGGTGGGAATTCATGTGGAGAGAATGTCAGCTGGCATGTCAGAAACAAGGCTTAGGGACCATCTTTACTGTGTAAAACCATCTTATATACACGTTACTATTGCTATGCAGTGCTTTTAAGACTGCTGTGCTCTTTTGAAGAGGAGCACACATGGCACCTTTGGTGATGGGGGGAATGGAGCACAAGACCTGATAAGGATTAGAAAATGATGCATTAATCAAATAAAAGTTTGAGACTGGACACGTTTGTGATGTGCATTGCATTTGAACATTTTGCTTTTACATTAAAAAAAAGAAAGAGGGGGGAGAAAGATACTATTTGATCCTTATGAGGAAAAATTGAAATTGTTACGCACCTACCCCAAAATATGACATTTCAATGTTCCAAAGCATAAACAGTACACAATGGTAGGCCTAATAATCGTATTAGTCAGTGAAACTATCAGCCCGGTTCCTGATTGCAGAGTAGCGTGTTTTGGTGCTCTGCTCGCGCCATGACTGCTGCTGCAGTTCTGGAATTCAGAGGGTTTTTCAGCGCTTGCTCATTCGCTCAGCCTCTCACGTCTCTGTTACCTTGGCAACACACGTCTGCATGGAAATACCATCTGAGAGAAGCGAGCTGTGCCCACCGCAAAGAACCAAAACGACAACATTTATGTGTCAAGAGCAGCAATGATCCTCACAGAGACTCCTCAACCGCAGTCAATTGGCCACGCGTCATACATGTCATTTGTGATCGGCTATTAGTTGGCCCTTGGTTTAAAGTTAGGGTAAGTGACTAGGCTACATGTGCATTTTTTTAAACATATATATATATTTATTCACCTTTATTTAACCAGGTAGGCCGGTTGAGAACAAGTTCTCATTTTCAACTGCGACCTGGCCCAGATAAAGCAAAGCAGTGCAACCCAAACAACAACACATGGAATAAACAAACGTACAGTCAATAAAAATAAATAAAAAAACACGTGCAAATCTCAAAGGACATTGGTCAAAAGTGGTGCACTGTGTGGAGAATAGACTGTGTGGGGAATAGACTGTGTGGGGAATAGGATGTCCTTTGGGACGTAATATGTAATAGGAAAACGCATCGAATGGAAATTGATACCATGGGCACGCGCGCACATGCATATGCTCACAAGGCAGAGCAGCGCGAGGATCGGGGCAATCATTAAAGAATGTAAAATAATAGATCAAAAAAGGGCCCGGGTCGAATCCTGTTGGATTTCCTACTTTACATTTTCGTGGGAAAGATGTAGTGCTGTATGCTTTGCATATATTCTTCCCTGCCAGTTAGTATTGGGTATGATATGTAACCAAAGCATTCCCTATAGTGTTATGTGCCAAAATACATTTTCATGAAAGAAAATCCAACCGTTAGATGTGGTGAAGGCCAGATTTTTTGGCTTGGCAATAACAATCTAGAAGAGTTGTCTAAAAGCTAAAAAGCAGAGACCAACACAATGGTGTCCAGGCTAACCTTTCTGCAATACATCACAAAAACCAGAGGGGTCATTGCCTCATGGGAGAGAAGAGCTTAATGAAATAAGCATCTAAGAGAGCAGGTGTTGGTGGCTTTACAAACTTCAGCTGCATAACAAGTAGCGTGCTTTACCACTCTTGCCTTTGTCAATCAAAACAGCCAATTGCCTGAATGAATGCTCCATAAATAAGCAGAATACAAGAGATTTTCAATTATGGCGTACACACACAGCCAGACAGGTAGGAAGAAGCAACACGAACACGTGGCTCTTTAAGACAGTTGCTTTAAGACACCAATCAGAATGTCGCATCCCCATGCGCTGTCGTCTGATCCGATGGAATGGACAGACAGTTTGTGAATTTCAACTAGGTGTTTTAGAGGTGCCTGTGATTCCTGTGCCGTGTTAAAGAAGCAGATGTATTTTTTGAGAGGGAATACATAAGTAGCCTACTTTCCCCTTTCTCTGTAAGGGATCTTTGACACCATTTTATTCTTGTTTCAGTTGAGTTAAATCCATTCAAGGTGAATTTGGGAAAGAGAAAACAAGAAAGAAACCAATACTTTGTTGAAATCATGCAAATGCTGTTTAGTCTGTCTATAAGCCATGGACATTAAGAGGGCATTTTCATTTAAGCATTGACCAGTCTATCTATACCAGTCTTTATGTCAGTGCATACAGAGGTTATAGGCTTCTGCTGCACAGATAGCCCAGGCACCCTTTTCTCAAATCAGGATCTCAAGGTCAGAACAGAAGTAGGCTACTTCCCATTCTTCTCGTCTTATCACAGACTGATTCAGAGCTGACACCAGGTGTGAGACATTTCTGGCTAATCAGTGACATGAATCAACTAACTACCAGGGGGTAAGGAAACCAGCTGTATGGCCTACCTATGCAATATGCTGGCTCGTATTTGGCCATCATTGTCACGACAGTGGTTTCAGCACCATGGACACACGACTACAATGGAGACGCTCACCATATGGTGAAAATGTCATTGTTCATGTCCCAAAAACAGATCTAGATATGATCTAGGTAAGCCTATAATGCATCTTGCTCTCAAATAGTTTGAGGCACAGGGTATTGAATGTCACCATTTAGTATTCAACCTAAACAAAAATGTTTTTTTTGTCACCTACATGTGGTGTTTTACAGGGTCAGCCATAGTAGTACGGCACCCGGGAGCAAATTGTGATGCGTTCGAAGATATATTGGGCTTTCATGATTCAATGGTAGTCGAAGTGGTGTCTTTTTTGGTTGGGTTTAGCAGCACTAACAGAAAGCAAAGCATTAAACTGATATTGCACCCTGCAGAGAAGAGTAAACATTTCCTAAACGTGTGAAGGCTGTTTTGAAGGATTTTCTCAACTTCGCCACAGGGGGTCAGTAAAACTGGCTACGGTCAGACTCATTGCAGCATGTAGGTGGTGATCATTGATGAACAACCGACCAAGAGTTCCTGGAGGCAGGAACAACCGACCAAGAGTTCCTGGAGGCAGGAACAACCGACCAAGAGTTCCTGGAGGCAGGAACAACTGACCAAGAGTTCCTGGAGGCAGGAACAACCGACCAAGAGTTCCTGGAGGCAGGAACAACCGACCAAGAGTTCCTGGAGGCAGGAACAACCGACCAAGAGTTCCTGGAGGCAGGAACAACCGACCAAGAGTTCCTGGAGGCAGGAACAACCGACCAAGAGTTCCTGGAGGCAGGAACAACCGACCAAGAGTTCCTGGAGGCAGGAACAACCGACCAAGAGTTCCTGGAGGCAGGAACAACCGACCAAGAGTTCCTGGAGGCAGGAACAACCGACCAAGAGTTCCTGGAGGCAGGAACAACCGGATGCTGAGGTACAAGGAAAAATCTGCAGCTCATGCAGAACAGCACAAAACACCTGCCTTTGGACTTTGTATTAACCAGTGGCACTGTTCCAAATCGACCCCTAGCACGTACCTTCTTCCCCTGGGCACTTCATGTACATTTGAAAGGATGGCTATTTCTCTCAGGTATAGGAGATATGTCTCAGGTATAGACAAGCAATAAGCTATTTCCCAAAGCCAAATCGACCCTTACGCCCATGTGCTTCTGGAGATCAGAGGATTTGACAGGTGTTAGTAATATGGAAACAGCTCCACATTGCTCTCTAATAGGCTAGGTGAAAGTTTCACCATATTGACTAAACCAATCAAATCCTCTCACATCTCCACAAGTGCATAGGGCTTAGAGGTTGATTTGGGATTGGCCCCATGTCTCCAGTATAGGCAAGCAATAGGTATTTCACCACACGTATGAGAACACGCCACCCTCACAGCAGGCCTAGAAATTAGTGGAAAAAAACAGATTTGGGATAACCTTTTTATTGTGGGCCGTTGAAATGCATGGGTGTAAATATCAACAAAGAAAGTTCATGGTTGACGACGCCTGTACATTACATTCTAACAAAGAAACAGATGGTCACTCTGGCGATTTCATTTAATGCATTTTAGTATTAGAATAGACAGGCTCGCAGTGAATCAACGGTAGGGACATGTTTCTCAGCAAAGGTGACAATTCATCAAAAAAGAAATCAACTCATGACAAAATTAAATTGGTTAACAATTTAAAAATCACACCTATCACAGTCTAAATAATTTCAACAGCCATACAATACAAGTATACAAGATGATTTAATGGTTGGAAGGAATACAACCAAAAGTAAAGATTAACATGCAAACCAAAACTTTTTTCAGAAAATAGTTTGAAGCAATGTGACGGTACAGTAACTCACGTCTTGCCAGGACTATCATACGGTAAGTGGATCTAAATACTCAGGGGGAAAAAAACATAATAATCTAATTGTCTTACTGAACATATCCCAAAATAAGTGTACAATATGCACACTTGTAGAAATAGAAAATTAAAATCTATGCTGAAAGTGGAAAAACAGCCTGATTGCTCCCTCTCTCATGCAGCTCCATGGCAGAAAGAATAGTCTCTGATGTTAGTCCATGAGTTCCATATTTATGGCAATAAACATGAAGCCGCTATGAAGTGAGGAGAGAGGGGGGTGGAAGGTTGGGAGGGGTTTCATCTTTCTGAAGAGTGCCACTGTGTTCTTCAGCCAACCAATAGGAGAAGGGAGAATTTAATCTCCGTATTTATCAAAAAGTATTTTTCAATCATTTCCTTCTTTCATCAAAGGAGGTTTGACGTGTGGTGTCTTTAAGATGCTGCTGTGGGGGTGGGACTTGGGGCAGGTCAGAGGGCTCTCATTGGTTGTTTTTGGCTTTGGCGTGTGTGAGGATGTGAGACTTGAGGTTGGTTGACTGGGCAAACTTCTTATTGCAGCCGTCAAAGGGGCATACGTAGGGCCGGTCTCCGGTGTGGATACGAACGTGTGTGCGCAAGTTAAAGTCCAGCGAAAACCTCTTCCCACAGCCCTCAAAGGTACACTGCACAAAGGAAGGAGAACATGGATGGACAAAAGGAGAGGTGTATTAGGATATAGGAGTCAATGGTAAATTTGTGTGCAGTTACTCTACATGCATTTGTCTTTTTGCGTCAATCTCCTAGGAGAATTTATGCAGACCAGGTACATACTTGGAAGGGTTTCTCCCCTGTGTGAACGAGTTGGTGACGTTTGAGTTTGGAACTCTCTACGAAGGCCTTGCCACACTCGGCACAGACGTGCACACGAGGCCCGTGGGTGTGGAGATGCTTCCTCATCGCTGAATTGTCCCTGAACATCTTTGTGCAGCCCTGAGGGAGATTTATAGAAAGTGTTGGTATACCGGATTCCATATACACAATGTACAAAACATTAAGGACATCTGCTACAGCGACAGCTAGCTAAGTTTAAGAGCGCTGGGCCAGTAACCGAAAGGTCGGTGTAGGTGTACACCGGGCCGGCAAGGTGCAATAATCTGCCCTTGAGCAAGGCAGTTAACCCCAAACAACTGCTCACCAACTCAATAGGAAAGTATTCTTAATGCATGTCTTAATGTATGATCATGAGTCATAATACCTGATGAGAGCACATTTAGGAATACCAACATTTGGCATTTTCTTAAATGACACTAAAATAAAGTGCAATATCTGTGTGAAATAAATATGTAAACATGGCTCACATTGTGTAGGCATATGCTAGAATGTTTTCTTGCAAAGAAAAACATATGTACTTCTCATTTCCCACTCTGGGTTAATGTGATGGGCTGTCACTTAATAAGTAACTCTCTGTAGCCCTGGAGGTCCATCCATCTGTAGTAAGCGCAACAGTTCACTGACAACTTCAGCTTGCTTATATAGAGTGGGTACTACCTGTGCTGAAATGGGTACGAGAGGGCGAAGTTTTTAACGTGGTCTGAGCACTTTCACGAGGTGCTCAAACCCCCGATTCTTCTCAACCACTGAGAATGTGCACATATCTGCGGCTGTAAACATACCCATCGCTCTTGTAATTTCTTTGGCCCGGTCAGAATCAGCTGTGAAGAGCTGCTTGAATGCAGAGGAGAGACTAAGCTGTGTTTTTTTGTGTGTGTTTCCATCTTCCATTGGTAAGAATACTGCGTTGATGTCGGCATAAATGTGTCAACATGTTTGAGGTGTTGGTAGCTGCATAGGCTATTCTCGTTGAGCAGTGTTGACATGCTCTCGGTCCATCGCAAGCTACTGAGAAGACAAAATGTTCCCAAACTGGAGATATACGCGATGGAGAATCCTCCTGGTTTGTCAGCCCCACCACTCACCATCGTACAGAAGTAGTTGCCGGCTGCGCCGCACAAAAGGACAGTTTGAAATGCGCCAATTAAGATTTTAATAACATGCGCATATGCTCTAGTTGTTGTAACAGAATATCCTGAAATGTTTTCAGCTCAGGTTTACACGAGGGGCATACAACACAGTGTAGGCATAGCCCACAGTCCGAGTGGTTGCATTTATTATATATTCATTTGGGCTCACAATGCGGACAGAACAGAGGTCCCCGAACCGTTGGAGAATACATGTACCTTAACACCCCTACTGGGCAGGAAAGAAACCGTTGGAAACAGACTACTTACTTTATGAGGGCAGGCTATCGTCCTGGGCGCGTCGTCTTCTTTTACCTTCCTCGGCTTCATCCTGAGAAAACATTGGATATGAAGTTAACTTTCAGCCTATTGCATTCACAGGGAACAGAACTCAAATAATGTTGTCCATATACAAAATCTAATTAACCATGTTCAATTCCTAACCAGTGAATATAAACCAGCACCCATGCAAGTGTTCCAGTATGGCTGACAACAGCCGGTTTCGTCCTTTCACTGTGTTAAAGTGCTCTGTGTCAGTGTGTGTTGAGGGTGTTCAGAGATATAAAGGCTCTTGTAGAATGGACTCTAGAACTTACCACACAGAGTTCTGACCATAGGGACCAGCAGAGTCACTGAAGGAACTAAGAACACAGCATCTGAACGGGACAGTCAGAAATATCCGGGCTCAACACTCCCTTTAGGAAGGAGATCGGGCTATATACCTCTGACATCTACTACAGAAAAGCTGCCTCATCAGGTGCTGCCTTCCAAGACAGGCAGGCAACATGGAGAATCACAAATCCTGGCATCTTGCTAAACACCAATTTACAAGGTGAGCTACAAGAGAGCATAGGTGTAAATTATTTGTGTGTTAAGAGTTTAGGCCAAACAATAGGGGTTTTTATTTGAGGGGGTGTTCGCTGTACATACCCTTGATGGACAGGTGAGTTTAGGCAAATAGACACTGACCTGGCAAACTCTGCCAGCTGTTTGGGGTCTGACAGGTCGATGCCAGGTATCCCTCCAGGGGGCAGCTTCTTCCCCGTCATGTATTCAGAGTAGTCCGGAGGGGAATTCTCCCCAATGATCTGTTCTTCAACAACTGACTCATGGTCAATGTCTTTTTTGTCATCTAGGATACAATGCAGGGACTTAACCGAAAATAGCCATACAAGACCGGGGTAAATCATTGCAGTTTGCCCACGCGCCAGCAGATGGCGATATTGAGTCATTTCATTTGTATTTATTATGGATCCCAATTACTCTTTCTGGGGTGCAGAAAAATTAAGGCAGTTATAACATTTTAAAAACATTACTTCCACAACAGATTTCACAACACATTAATAAGTGTGTGCTGTCAGGCCCCTACTTTACTACCACATATACACAACACAAAATCCAAGTGTACGTGTGTATGTTATCGTGTTTGTAGGCACGTGTCTGTGCCTATGTTTGTGTTGCTTCACTGTTCCATAAGGTGTATACATGAGTTACTTGATGTGGAATAGAGTTCCATAGTCATGGCTCTATGTAGTACTGTGCGCCTCCCAAAGTCTGTTCTGGACTGTGAAGAGACATGTTTTGTGGCCAGTAGTTCAAACAGACAGCTCAGTCCATTCAACATGTCAATACTGCTCACAAATACAAGTTGTGATGAAGTCAATCTCTCCTACAATTTGAGCCAGGAAAGATTGACATGCATAATGTTAGCTCTCGGTGTACATCCAAGGAACAGCCATTGCTGCCCTGTTGAGCCTAAAGTCCCCCTGTGGCACCTGACCACAAGACTGTGCGACAAAACTAGGGCCTACCTTGATACACTCGTATCCCCCGTGGACCGGTTCGTATGTAAAACATTCTCCATTCAGGCTGCAAATGCATCACTTTCATGCATCACAACCATGCTAGTGGCTAATGCCTAGGAATGCTAGACCAAGATGTTGCGTATCAGATCATCTTGTTTACCCCTGGCTTAAAGCAGGGCCCGATATCAGGAAGGAGCATTAGTCAATCTAGCATGGCGGCCTGGTCTCAGACTAGACGTAACATAGTAAATGTAAATCCGGGACACTCAAATTAGTATTATATGTTCACATAAAACAGATTGTTACTTAAAGTAAATATTCACCCATTTTGATTATATATTTTTCTGCATCTGAGCAATGTTCTATTGATTCCCTGGGTCATTTATTGCTATTGCCGTTCAAGCAGGCATACATTTGGCCGGAATGACATACTGTAGCATTTCGATAAAGCCGCTCCCACTACACTGGAACTTAATAGCAATACAACTTTTAGATCGCAATAACATCTATCATACATCAGATTTCAAAACTGGACGATGTCATAACACAGGAGGTCATCTTCTCTCGAATGAGCCATTGATCATATTTTTTGCTATATTCCTACATAGAGAAAAATGGAATTTGGCAGAGGGTCTAACATTTCTCCTACTTGTCTGCTCCTTCAGTCCAGGGTGCATTGCATGGTGCTCTTGCGAATGTCAGACTACACTCAGACACATTGACTGGCCAGTTGAACATGGTTAGACTGTAGACTCCTAAATTGATATTGCCATTTGTTTAAGCGATTTTACAGCTAACTAGCTACTTCACATGCTGATATTGACTATGGTATTGTGTGTAGCTATGTTTGCTAGCTACCTACCTAGCCAACTCAGAGAGAGCATTGCATTGTGGGTTTTGCAGTCGACTTGAGCTGCAACAGATTTTGACAATGATTTTCACATGTTGCTACCAACCTTATTACAAACAAAATGAAACACATGTTCACAAAAAATTAGCGGTTTTGGGTGGATTTTTAATACACCCAACCAACCACCCTACTAAAGATGAGATTTGAACTCGCAAACTTTGGGTTGCTAGACATTCACGTTATACACCCACCCAACTATGTTAGCTAACCTTAACCAATAGCCTAACTAATGTTAGCCAACTTGATAATGCTAGCCATCTAGCTAGAATTCATATAATACATGTTGCAAATTGTAAACATATTGTACGTTTTGCATATTCATAACAAATTGTTTCTAATTCGTAATATATTATACAAATTGTAATTTGTAACATAGCATACGAAAATGGGTGATGTACATACACAAGTTACTCCATTTTGTATTATATGTTACGTTTCATATGGTATATATTGTCTTGGACACCAGCATGATGGTGGAAAATGGTGTTTCATAAAGAAAGTACACATTTTCCCAGTTTTTTCCCTCCTTACCATTAACTATAGTTAACGAGGAAATGAACGCGTTTGCAGCCTGAATGGAGAATGTTTTAGGTATGAACCGGTCCACGGGGATATGAGTGTATTGCCGGCTGCATACAATGCGTTTGGACGGTAAGGTGAAACGACTCAATATCGCCATCTGGCGGCCTTTAGGCTACTAAGCTGTTAGAAAACAGCAAACAAAAAACAACACTGCAGCAATATTTCTAGACATTGTAGCTAGCAGTATAGCTTTGTTTTTACAAAATAGTGAAATACAATGTATACAATCATTGATTCTGATTAAAATAACTAATATGAACATGCATCACCTTGATCCCCCTGCACAGTTTATCTGCTAACATTGTTTCTCGCTCTGCTGCTAGTCGCATTTTGGTAGCCACACGCCAGGATTATGGGTTTACTAGTTAGCCTAGCACGCGAACGGAGAATGTTTATCAATCATGCTGAATCCAAATGCGGTTAAACGGTGCTTGTACAATGCAAGCTGTGTAGGGTCGTAGTTTTTAGGAACGTTAACTAGCTTGTGTTGCTAGCCAGCTACTATACTTGATTGAGAACTCGCTAGCTGTCGCGTGTAAAAAAAGTTAACGTTAGCTGGCTATGCAGAAGAAAAGCATCAATGGGCTAGAAAACTTTTTTTGGACAATATATTTGGCCAGCCGTTTAAATCTAACAAAACTAAGTTACAGGGTTACTGACCCAGATATTGTAATCACGGCTGATGTAGTTACTTATTCCGCAAAGTTGACGTAAGGCACCTAACTAGCTAGTTACGCCGTCGGGGCCTACTCTCTGGAGTCAGCAGCGCGCTTGCACACCTGACCGCCGCCATCTTCGCCCGGCCGCCCTATCGCCATTTTTTCGGGCCGCCATACTGGTTCTCGGGGAACATGGCGGCGCCCAGCAACATCTAAAAACATGGCCTCCAAAACAAAAACATTTCAATCTAACCGACACACATTTCTGCACATTCTAAAAGTGATCCCGAAGGTGGCTTGGCGAACTACGAGGGAATAGACTGGTGCAAAACGTCTACGCCCTGCAACAGGGCCTCTTGGCAAGAATCTTGCACAAGTTAACTACCAAACACGAACAATGCGGGGAGAGATACACAGATAACGTTAGCTACAGTAACATTAGATAGAACCGACGACTTACCCGAAGCCCACATTGTAACAGAGAATTCCCCCTCCATAGTCTTTATTTGCACCTGCTTCTGTTCCCATTTTCTACTGCTTGGTTCTACAGCACCCAAATAGCTCTTTTGGCCAGCTTTTTTGCCACTGCCGCCTACCCCTCTCTTCATCCGACCCACCGAGTTTTTCCCGGCTACAGTCACCAGAGTCTGTTCGATGTACTCGTCTTCCACCCCGGGTGCTGGGACGGGGATGAGGATTTGATCCTCGTAACCCCCGTCCGCAAGCATATCCGAATCATCCCCGCCAACAACTTCCTCTCTTGTCTGCACTAGGATCACTTCTTGATGATGGTGGTGGTTGATCGAATTCGGGTCGTCTGATACCAGCGGCTGAAGTGCTATCATCGCCTGGTCGTCGTCTCCCCCGATCACTGTAGTCTCGATAGTCTCTACCGGTATCGTTTCCACCTCTATCTCGTGCAACTCCACTAGTTCGGCCGGCATCTCCGAGCCGTCCGCCTCAATATAAAGCGTATCGCCGGATGCCATGTTGAACTCTACCAGCTTACTTCTCACGCAGCCTGTGCTGTGCTCGTTTGCCCCACAAACACCCCCTGCCCCTGTTCTCCCTCTTCGATGATCAATTATATTGACAAGATAGTCGAGTGACCGCTCTAACGATTAAAATACATGTCCTCAAAGATGGGAGGAGGCAAGATCAGGTGGGACCATTCTAACCAATGAGAGGGCATATGCGCGTGTGAAAACTCCAATATAAGGTAGTTTTTTTCAGAGTTGCCTAAATTCCATTTGCTTCCACTTATAGCAGTGCATTCGTAACAACCTAACCACTGCGGAACTTATAGTCGAACAAATAAGCCTCACGTTGCAAATAAGCAATTCATTTTTTTGTTGTTGACTAAATTCGACACTCTCTTGACCTCCATTCAAAAATGCGTAATTTCGTTGTTTTATTTTTGTGTACAGATTTTTGAGTAAACCCTGTCGCTTCGCCTTTTCCTCTCGGATAACACAAAGAACTCTGTCCCAAGCCACCAATTCCTACACCACAAACATCACAAACACCCATGGGGGGGTCTGGTGAGGATGCTTAGACCTAAAGTTGCATTCCTTTTGATCATGTAGGGTGAATATTTTTTTGCTTGCTTAAACATTAATAAGGCCCACAATGACATTGGCCAACTCACTGCTAAGCATAATGCACCATAAGACATTTCTATGTTTTTTTTTTAAATGCAGAAAACGACTATCACATAGGATACCTACTGGCATTAGCCCCATCTAGTCCATTGGATGTGTTTCATAGGCTCGTTGAATGTTTCATATTACACTACACATCAACAGGGAATAGGGATGGATATATTGCAATTGTTTTTTGTTTCTTGGGTTTTCTACAAATATATGTTTTCTGTAAACATACTCTATATGGGCTTTCTCGAGTGGCGCAGCGGTCTAAGGCACTGCATCTCAGTACTAAAGGCGTCACTACAGACCCTGGTTCGATTCCAGGCTGTATCACAACTGGCCGTGATTGGGAGTAGCACAATTGGCCCAGCTTCGTTAGGGTTTGGCTGGGGTAGGCGCAGTCATTGTAATAAGAATTTGTTCTTAACTGACTTGTCTAGTAAAATATATCTGGTCTTTTGGCGTTCTCCTAATCTGACCTCCAGGTGTCAGTATACTCAAGGGGACAAAATACCTCTCAATCTAGATAGTTGTGTAACACCTCTTGTGATGCAGTCATGTATCTGCATTACATGTGCTGTATACTGACTGCATGAGTTTATTAATATCAGGAGGTTGCAAAGCCATGTTACAGAAAAGTCAGATAGAAGTGTATGGAGAAGTACAGATGGGGTTCTCTGTCATGTAGGGAATCATTCATCCCTATACTTAACAATTCTCTAAATTGATCCCCAATGAATACGCCAAAGGATAGTGTTATGTGTTGTTAGAAAGTATGACTAAAACAGAGATATGTTAAAAGGAACAGATAGGCCAAATGATGTTCATAGTGGCCCATAGTGTAGGAATACACAGTCTGACTAGGTGAATGCTTGTGAATAAACACTAAATCAAAGCAGCTAATCAAGCACAACTCAGAAAACAGACACAACTCTCACAATCAAAGAGGTCACTTCATTTTTCCAAGACATTGTTCAGTTTTATTTTAAATCATTTTAGTGAATATATACTATATATATATATAGGCCAAATTACATTTTTTTTACCAGGAAGCACTTGGTCATAAAAGGAAATAATAAAACAAACAATACTTCACCATATCGTTGCAGCCAATAAACATTTTATTAACAACATGATCACAAATACTCTGGTGTATTATTATTTTTTTGTTCATAAGATTGCAATATCCAAAGAGCAATAGTTTATATACCACCCTCCCTTTCAGGTTCAAGACCTGTTTTAAAAAATCTTTCAGTCAGTGATTACACACACACAATTGTGTTTGGCGAAAAAGGATACAAAACTTTTTAAAAATGTTGAGGTCAGATCATGAGAAATAAATCCATATGTGCTTATAATTGTATTTTAAAACAAAATCAAAAGAGAAAAAAATTACAATATAAAATATAAAAGGCTGACATAAAATGATTATCATCAGTGTCATTATAATTATTATTTTGTTACTATTGTCGTCACTAAAACTACTACTACTTATATTCACACCATTACATCTACAATAATACAAATAATAGTCATATTAATGACAATGATAGTAATAATAATGCCAAACAAACATTTTATAAATAAAAACTCCTAGGAAACCAAGATGTTACTTAATTGAATTTCATAATTGTTTCCTTTAAGATGGGAAACAGAACAGTAAACATTGGTTACTGATGGACAGATAGAGAAAAAGAGAGAAAAACGAGACCAGAGAAAGTGAAAAAATCAGTGCGAGAGTGTCCTCCATCCATCCCATTCTTCCAAACGTAACGTAAACAAACTGTTCCTGTAGTGTTACAGCAACATTGTCACGTTGCTTTAACATCACAGCAATGTAGAATAAATAAATGGTTGTAGTTCGGGCCTCGATCCTCTCCTTGCCTCCTCAGACACAGCAGTGGTTGCCGTGGGGACAATGGTTCCAAAAGGTACATGAAAGATTATGTCGTGCTGATTCTGCTCAGTTCTTGTCTAATGACTGGAAGAGAGAGGAGACACAACAGGAGTGTTACAAGTCTTGTCATGGAGAGAAGATGTGTTGTCCTGTCAGAGACCAACTCTAGTATATCAGCAGTATTACTTTCAGTTTCTATGTCTCTGGCGCCATCTGGAGGAAAACATGTCTCACTTCTTCTCTTCCAATAACAACCTCATTTGGTCAGTTCCAAACATAAGTGCAGTAAACTACATACTACAGAGGTATTAGCCACAGACAGTACATTTCCTATCGAGACATTCTTGGATGAAGTGAATGAGGAACTCAGAGAGATAACGCACCATCAATGATCTCATCCTTCACCTTGTGTAATTCACGAACAACTTCTTCCAAGATTTCCTGTTCCAAGTACAAAAGTTAATCATAACAGGTATATGTTTTCATATTCACAAAGTGTATGTGCCAATAATTTACTTCCGGGCTCCTTACCTGCTTCATTCTGTCAAAGTCTAAGGCATCTGTGTCGCTGCTACTCCCCACAGGTCGTACCCTACAGAAACCAAGGAAAACACTCTCACACAACATAGTATCTCAATATATTTATTTTACAAATGAGAGTAAGCATGCAATATAAAATTATAAGTGCACAAATAAGGCATTAAGTGTACAGAGGGAAATGTGTACAGTCCTTTACAGAGTTAACCAGCCAATCCCTTGATTACATAACCTAATTTTAAGACCTAAGTTGGCAGACTAACTTAGTCCGTCAAGTTTCTCACCTTGATACCAGTGATGACCTCTCTGCAGAGTTGGCTCTGTCCCATGGCTTCTTCACGCCATCTGAGAGGGGAAGGAGAAGAGAAGACAGGGGTCAGGGTAGGAAAAACATTACCTCAACATGTCAATTTTATTGTGTGTGTATATATATATATATTGTGTTGTTCTTGTGTACAATAAATTGTGGTGTATTTGTGTTGTATACGTCAGAAACCCTGCCTCTTCAAGGAGGATCTTAAATAAACCTCCGCCCCCAAAAATACACTTGTCTTTTCCTACTAGCACTGACTCTGCTGATAACTACTTTATTGAGGGAAAATGTGCCTGTTATGACTGTGATATGTGGTTGTCTCATCTAGCTATCTTAAGATGAATGCACTAATTGTAAGTCGCGTCTGCTATAAGAGCATCTGCTAAATTACAAGAATTTAAATGTATATATATATAAACTGTGTGTGACTGGAGTACCTGTGGCGTTCTGTCCACCCTTGATGCCGGGGGAAGGGGACCTATTGGGGTCATCCTGCAAAACAACAGGAAAAATATATTGACGTCAACTAAGGAGAAGTGAGTCATAAATGTAATGATAAAAGAGTCATAAGTCACTGTAACATCAGTTAGCATCACTCACGATTTGGTTGTCCTCAGGCTTCTCTGATGCTGCTTTCCTTCTGGGGGCAAGAAGAAGCCTCAAGTCAGAGCCTCATTCAGTTTGATATCAAAGTTGTACATTCAATATGTCTGACGGTCCCCTCCCCATATGACTAGACATTATTTTGAATAGAAATGTCTGTTGTTCTAACTAGAAGGCTATGTTTCTGTGGGAAACCTGCAGGTCCAGATTGAGATCATTGCGGTCAGTCGGCATTTTTCGTGCTGCGGTTGGGAGCGGGCGGTCAGAGAGGCAACTTTGGGATGAAAATCTTTTTGTTGTCCCACAGATGATTTGGAAACGCTCGTCTTTCTGCTTTGAATACGTTAGCATACTTATTGTATTAAAAGCACATCTTTGTTGCATTATTCACATACTCAGAATTCGCTGCTTCAAGTTAAGTGTCCTACCTCTCCTTTCCTAGTTGGGCATGCAAGATCAAGTGCACCTAGTATACACTACCGGTCAAAAGTTTTAGAACACCTACTCATTCAAGGGTTTTTCTTTATTTTTACTATTTTCTACATTGTAGAATAATAGTGAAGACATCAACACTTTGAACTAACACATATGGAATCATGTAGTAACCAAAAAAGTGTTAAACAAATCAAAATCTATCTTATATTTGAGATTCTTCAAATAGCCACTCTTTGCCTTGATGACAGCTTTGCACACTCTTGGCATTCTCTCAACCAGCTTCATGGGGTAGTCACCTGGAATGCATTCCACGACCTATATACTAGGCGGTGACAGATAAAAGGTCCAAAAAAGATTCCAGTCACCCAAGTCACAGACTGTTCTCTCTGCTACTGCACGGCAAGCGGTACCGGAGCGCCAAGTCTATGTCCAAAAGGCTCCTTAACAGCTTCTACCTCCAAGCTATAACACTGTTGAACAATTAATCAAATGGCCACCCGGACTATTTACATTGACACCCCCCCCCCCCCCCCCCCCCCATTTGTTTTTACACTGCTGCTACTCACTGTTTATTATCTATGCATAGTCACTTTACCCCTACCTACAGTACATGTACAAATTACCTCAACTAACCTGTACCCCCACACATTGACTCGATACCGGTACCCCCTGTATATAGCCTCATTATAGTTATTTTATTGTGTTACTTTACATTTTTTACTTTAGTTTATTTAGTATATATTTTCTTAACTCTATTACTTGAACTGCATTGTTGGTTAAGGGCTTGTAAGTAAGCATTTTATGGTAAGGTGAGCACCTGTTGTATTCGGCGCATGTGACAAATAACATTTGATTTGATTTGAGTAGGCTATAAATATAGCCAGTGCACGGGCGGAGAAGCACGGGGAAGTTATCTTTCCAAGGAAATATACTTCATAAATATGATTAGGCTATAGTGTACTATATTGCCTTGAAATAAATATTGATCATTCATATTTGTCAGTTTGAAAATCGTCCCACTCCTAAAAGGTAGGGTATAAAATGTAGCTAATTGTAAAGTGCAAGTCTCTCCAACTCTGCTCTCTTCAAACTATGTCTACCCTATTAGCTGATATAGCCCAGTAATACAGATAGCCTGATTTAACGGACTATGTGAGAATCTCTGTTAATTTAATATATTTCTTAGGTTATTTTTCCGCATTTTGATATTCCCTATAGGGCCTAAAATCGCTGCGACCATGGCTACCAAGTGAGCTGCGTCACATACGTCTAAAATAACATTGCAGGACCGCAGTTGGGTTCGGGACCAGTTCTTGCGGTAGTGGGTAGGAGCCGGACAGAAAGCCACTGGGTGTGGGAGGGTGCCGCATGAAAAGCTGCGGGTGGGAGCGGGTGGGAGCGGGATTAATAAATTAGTCCCGCACAGACTTGTAGTTCTAACTCTATGCTCTGAATAGGAATGCCTGCTCTAGTGTTTCTAACGCTATGCTCTGAATAGGAATGCCTGCTCTAGTGTTTCTAACTCTATGCTCTGAATAGGAATGCCTGCTCTAGTGTTTCTAACGCTATGCTCTGAATAGGAATGCCTGCTCTAGTGTTTCTAACTCTATGCTCTGAATAGGAATGCCTGCTCTAGTGTTTCTAACTCTATGCTCTGACCTCCGCGCCAGCAGAGCGTTCATCTCCTCCATCAGTCCTCCGCTGCCACCACTTGTCCGGTTGGCTTCGTTTTTGGTCCCCGATCCTGAAGAGTTAGAGTCCTCAGGCTGGAGAGAGAAGAGCGAGACACACACAGTATCTTAAGAGAAGATAGGACAGAGAGTGTTATGTAACCTAGTTGTAAGGGGGAAAGGAAAGGGAAAGGGGGATACCTAGTCAGTTGTACAACTGAATGCATTCAACTGAAATGTGTCTTCCGCATTTAACCCAACCCCTCTGGAGCACCAGTTAATGGTCTAAAGGGGCTTCCTTAACCTATTTCATCTCCACTGATATGAAAGAGCTGGGCTTGGTGAACATTGTGCTTTCACCTATCCTATGTTGAGATCAGTGCAGATGAAGGAAAGAAGAGGAGGAGATAAGGTGACTTTAGACCAGTGGTCACCAACCTTTTCTGAGTCAAGATCACTGTCACAGTCAAAAAGCAAGCTGAGATTTACCGCTCACAACTTAACATTAACCTAATAAAAATGCAGTTCTGTAGGAATGAGGCTTCTGCAATAGGCCAAATATATTATCACAGCATATTGGCTCTACACAGTGCTGTGAAAAAGTATTTGCCCCTTCCTGATTTCTTATTTTCTTGCACATTTGTCACACTTAAATGTTTCAGATCATCAAACAAATTTTAATATTACACAAAGATAACTCAAGTAAACACAAAACACAGTTTTTAAGTGATCATTTTATTTATTAAGGGAAAAAAGCTATCCGAACCTTCATGGCCCTATGTAACAAAGTAATTGCCCCCACTTGTTAAATCATGAATTTACTGTTGTTAATCACATTTTTTTGGAAAGCTGAGTTCAATTTCACTAGCCACACCCAGGCCTGATTACTGCCAGACCTGTTGAAACAAGAAATCACTTAAATAGAACCTGTCTGACAAAGTGAAGTATGCCAAAAGATCTCAAAAAGCAAGACATCATGCTGCGATCCAAAGAAATTCAGGAACAGATGAGAAACAAAGTAATTGACATCTATCAGTCTGGAAAGGGTTACAAAGCCATTAAAGCTTTGGGACTCCAGAGAACCACGGTGAGAGACATTATCCACAAATGAGGAAATTTGGAACAGTGGTGAACCTTCCCAGGAGTGGCCGGCCTACCAAAATTACCCCAAGAGCGCAGCGACGACTCATCCAAGAGGTCACAAAAGAACCCACAACATCTAAAGAACTGCAGGCCTCACTTTCCTCAGTTAAGGTCAGTGTTCATGACTCAACCATAAGAAAGAGACTGGGCAAAAATGGTATCCATGGCAGAGTTCCAAGGTGAAAACCACTGCTGACCAAAAAGAACATAAAGGCTAGTCTCACTTTTGGCAAAAAACATCTGGATGATCCTCAAGACTTTCGGGAAAATATTCTGTGGACTGACGAGACAAAAGTTGAACTTTTTGTAAGGTGTGCGTCCCTTTACATCTGGCGTAAAAGTAACACAGCATTTCAGAAAAAGAACATTATACCAACAGTCAGATATGGTGGTGGTATTGTGATGGTCTGGGGCTGCTTTGCTGCTTCAGGACCTGGACGACTTGCTGTGATTGATGGAACCATGAATTCTGCTCTCTACCAAAACATCCTGAAGGATAATGTCCGGCCATCAGTTTGTGACCTCAAGCTGAAGCGCACTTGGGTTCTGCAGCAGGACAATGATCCAAAACACACCAGCAAGTCCACCTCTGAATGGCTTAAAAAAACAAAATAAAGGTTTTGGAGTGGCCTAGTCAAAGTCCGGACTTGAATCCGATTGAGATGCTGTGGCGTGACCTTAAAAAGGCGGTTCATGCTCGAAAACCCTCTAATGTGGCTGAATTAAAACAATTCTGCAAAGAAGAGTGGGCCAAAATTCCTCCACGGCGATGTGAAAGACTCAATGGCAGTTATCGCAAACACTTGATTGCAGTTGTTGCTGCTGAGGGTGGCACAACCAGTTATTAGGTTTAGGGGGCAATTACTTTTTCACATAGGGCCATGAAGGTTAGGATAGCTTTTTCCCTTAATAAATAAAATCATCACTTAAAAACTGCGTTTTGTATTTACTTGGGTTATCTTTGTGTAATATTTAAATTAGTTTGATCTGAAACATTTAAGTGTGACAAATGTGCAATACAATAAGAAATCAGGAAGGGGGCAAATACTTTTTCACAGCACTGTAAATGCTTGGCCTGCGAATATTGTTCTTCTCAGACAATATTATATTTCCAAACTCTAGCTTTGATAACAAAATAGATCAGTTTGTGTAGCATATGTAAGGCACAGCTGAGTATAAATTGAAATAATTTGCAAATAGCTTTTTTATTTTACTGGACTGATGATGCCTGCATCTGATGGTCATGGTGCTTACAAGACAACTGGGAACTCGAGAAAAAAAAGATAAAATCATGACGTCAACTGGATGATCGTTCAAAAAAAAAAATCCCAGTCAGATCTCTTTTTTTTTTTTCTTCATGAGTTCCCAGTTGTCTTGAATGAACTGAAGTCGGAGATGTCCTATTTACGAGTTACCAGTTGTTTTGAACACGTCATTAGTCTCAGTGGTGAGACTGACCAGAGAGAGGGGACACTGTGTTCCACCTCATGGCAAAACTGGAGTCGCACCGCATCCGCATCTGCCTCATGTTGTTCCTATGACCAGAGAAAGTGAAGTATTCATCCATATTTAAATAGACACGACGAGCTGCTAATAATAATAGAAACGCAGGGCTATCGATACACTTGGCTACTATTTCATTGCAGCTACAGCGGGAGTGGTAGTATCAGGGGCGCAACTTTCACTGGGAATGAGGGGGACATGACCCCCCCACCACACACACATTCTGAAATAGCATTTTTGCCCCCCAGGGGTCTCAGTGTGGACCATGCGGACGTCTCAGAGAGGTCGGGTAGGCTGTTTGGCGGTATCAGACGGCTGGATTTAGGACCCTGCGGGTACCACAGAGCGTAGGAACAGAGGCAGCTGTTGTCTGTGTGTATTGTGCTTTTTCTCCGAGTTGTAAAAGCAAGCAGAGCAGAAACTGGCTACTCCTTATTTGACTGATGTAGCTGGCAAGGTAACTGATGTTTGAGTTAACATA
Source organism: Salvelinus namaycush (assembly GCF_016432855.1). Lineage (NCBI taxonomy): Eukaryota > Metazoa > Chordata > Actinopteri > Salmoniformes > Salmonidae > Salvelinus > Salvelinus namaycush. Next base: position 22,805,910 of record NC_052330.1, on the reverse strand, counting down.
AAACATTTATTTATTCCTAGTGCTGAGTTAGTAGTGTAACTGACATGTAACGTTAGCTAATGGATTACATGTTTCATCCCCTCTCGACTGAGGTTCTGTCTGAAGTGCATGAACTAGCTAGTTAGCTAGCTAGTAGCTACCACAGTCAGTTCAGCTCTAGCTCTCTGTCAGGAAGCAGTATCTTTCAGCTGTTGTGTGTATGGAAATGCTTTGTAGACTTTGTCCCGTTTCAACAGAAGTAAATTAACTTGGCAAATTTTGCCCGTTGATGTACAGTGCATTCGGAAAGTATTCAGACCCCTTCATTTTTTCCACATTTTGTTACATTACAGCCTTAATCTAAAATGGATTTAAAAAATGATAATTTCATCAATCTACACACAATACACACAATTTTTGCAAATGTATTTAAAATAAAGAACAGAAATACCTTATTTACATAAGTATTCAGACCCTTTGCTATGATAATTGAAATTGAGCTCAGGTGCATCCTGTTTCCATTGATCATCCTTGAGATGTTTCTACAACTTGACTGGAGTCCACCTGTGGTAAATTCAATTGATTGGACATGATTTGGAAACGCACACACCTGTCTATATAAGGTCCCAGAGTTGACAGTGCATGTCAGAGCAAAAATCAAGCCTTGAGGTCGAAGGAATTGTCCGTAGAGCTCCGAGGCAGCATTGTGTCAACGCACAGATCTGGGGAAAGGTACCAAAAAATGTCTGCAGCATTGAAGGTTCCCAAGAACACAGTGGCCTCCATCATTCTAAAATGAAAGAAGTTTGGAACCACCAAGACTCTTCCAAGAGCTGGCCACCCGGCCAAACTGAGAAATCGGGGAGAACCTTCGAGAAGGACAACCATCTCTGCAGCACTCCACCAATCAGGCCTTTATGGTAGAGTGGCCAGACAGAAGCCACTCCTCAGTAAAAGGCACATGACGGATGTGGCAGGGCTTGAAACCCAGCCGCGAGCTGCCCAGTGACGCGAGCCTACCAGACGAGCTAAATGCCTTTTATGCTCGCTTCGAGGCAAGCAACACTGAAGCGTGCATGAGAGCACCAGCTGTTCCGGACGACTGTGTTATCACGCTCTCCGTGGCTGATGTGAGCAAGACCTTTAAACATGTCAACATTCACAGGATGTGTACTCAAAGCATGCGCGGACCAACTGGCAAGTGTCTTCACTGACATTTTCAACCTCTCCCTGACCAAGTCTGTTTCAAACAGACCACCATAGTCCCTGTGCCCAAGAAAGCGAAGGTAACCTGCCTATATGATTACCGCCCCGTAGCACTCTCCCTCACTCTCCCTCAAATCTCTCCCTCAATGTGAGCAAGACAAAAGAGCTGATCATGGACTATAAGAAAAGGAGGGCCGAACAGGCCCCCATTAACATCAACAGGGCTGAAGTGGAGCGGGTCGAGGGATTCAAATTCCTTGGTGTCCACATCACCAACAGACTATCATGGTCCAAACACACCAAGACAGTTGTGAAGAGGGCACGACAACACATTTTCACCCTCAGGAGACTGAAAAGATTTGGCATGGGTCCCCTAATCTTCAAAAAGTTCTACAGCTGCACCATCGAGAGCATCCTGACCGGTTGCATCACCGCCTGGTATGGCAGCTGCTCGGCATCTGACCGTAAGGAGCTACAGAGCGTAGTGCTTATGGCCCAGTATATCACCGGGGCCAACCTTCCTGCCATCCAGGACCTATATACTAGGCAGTGTCAGAGGAAGTCCCAAAAAATTGTCAAAGACTCCAGTCACCCAAGTCCATAGACTGTTCTCTCTGCTACCGCACGGCAAGCGGTACCGGAGCACCAAGTCTAGAACTAAAAGGCTCCTTAACAGCTTCTACCCGGTTGCATCACCGCCTGGTATGGCAACTGCTCAGCATCTGACCCTAAGGTGCTACAGAGGCTAGTGCTTATGGCCCAGTACATCACTGGGGCCAAGCTTCCTGACATCCAGGACCTATATACTAGGCGGTGACAGAGGAAGTCCCCAAAAATTCTCCAGTCACCCAAGTCAGACTGTTCTCTCTGCTACCGCACGGCAAGCGGTACCGGAGCGCCAAGTCTAGGACAAAAAGGCTCCTTAACAGCTTCTACCCCCAAGCCATAAGACTGCAGAACAATTAATCAAATGGCCTCCCAGACTATTTACATTTACCCCCCCCCCCCCCCCCCCCCCCCCTCCATTTGTTTTTACACTGCTGCTACTCGCTGTTTATTATCTATGCATAGTCACTTTACAAATTACCTCGACTAACCTGTACCCCCGCACATTGATTCGGTACCGGTACCCCCTGTATATAGACTCATTATTGTTATGTAATTTTCTGGTGTTACTTTTGGATTTTTTTCACTAGTTTATTTAGTAAATATTTTCTTAACTCCTTCTTGAACTACATTGTTGGTTAAGGACTTGTGAGTAAACATTTCACGGTAAAGTATACACCTGTTGTATTCGGCGCATGTGACAAATACAATTTGATTTGATTTGACAGCCCGCTTTGAGTTTGCCAAAGGAACCTAAAGGACTCAGACCATGAGAAACCAAGATTGAACTCTTTGGCCAATGCCAAGCGTCACGTCTGGAGGAAACCTGGCACCGCTCATCCCCTGGCCAATACCATCCCTACTGTGAAGCATGGTGGTGGCAGCATCATGCTGTGGAAATGTTTTCAGCGGCAGGGACTGGGAGACTAGAACTTGAACCCAATCGAACATCTCTGGAGAGACCTGAAAATAGCTGTGCAGCGACGCTCCCCATCAAACCTGACAGAGCTTTAGAAGATCTGCAGAGAAGAATGGGAGAAACTCCCCAAAAACAGGTGTGTCAGGCTTGTAGTGTCATACCCAAGAATACTCGAAGCGGTAATCGCTGCCAAAGGTACTTCAAAAAAGTACTGAGTAAAGGGTCTGAATACTTATGTAAATGTGATACTTCCGTTTTATTATTTTTAATACATTTGCAAAAAATTCTAAAAACCTGTTTTTGCTTTGTCATTATGGGGTATTGTGCGTAAATCGAAGAGGGAAAATAACAATGTAACCATTTTTAGAATAAGGCTGTAACGTAACAAAATGTGGAAAAGGTCAAGGGGTCTAAATACTTTCTGAATGTACTGTACCATTAGAGTTAGCTAACAGTTGGTTAACGTTAGCTGGCTCACTGACTTTAGCTATCAGTTTTGCCTCAATCACACTAGACCTGAATCAAATGATGAAACCAGTGGCCAAACAATTGAGGACCGATATTCTGACGTCTTTTGACAGCGCAATGTGAGTCAGTATAGCAATGTAACATTATTGATCTGTCAGTTTCCCTAGCTAATTCCCTACTTTGCTCACACTGACACAATATAAACAGCTCTACAGGCTTCACTGTCATGGTGCGCAGTCAGTACACAACACTATGCTCATCATCTCTCAGCAGGATCAGATGGTGACAGGGGTTCCAGCAGGGTCAGACAGCCAGGGAAGACTAGTCTACGGAGCTCAGGTGAATTTTTAATTATATTAAATAACCAGTGAATGAATACAAAGTTCCATCTTGAGTTGATGGTCATTTCTATTATTGAACCATTATATTATCCAATAATAGATTCAATGTATAAATGTACACCAAGGTAATTCTTTGTCATGCTTTATAGCAGGATCAGATGGTGACAGGGGTCTGAGCAGGGTCAGGCAACCATGGAAGACCAGTCTGTGAAAGCTCTGAGGTGAACTTTTTCAGATACATCAATATATTCTCGCTAAGCAGCGAAAACTGGACAAGCCAGAGGCTTCAAAGATTGAAACTATTTTAACTTCTTATGGCTGGGGGCAGTATTGAGTAGCTTGGATGAATAAGGTGCCCAGAGGTGCCCAGAGTAAACTGCCTGCTCCTCAGTCCCAGTTGCTAATATATGCATATTATTAGTATATTTGGATAGAAAACACTCTGAAGTTTCTAAAACTGTTTGAATGATGTCTGTCAGTATAACAGAACTCATATGGCAGGCAAAAACCTGAGAAAAAATCCAACCAGGAAGTGCGAAATCTGAGGTTGGTCGATTTTCAACTCAGCCCCTATTGAAGATACAGGATACAAGATACCGTCTGACAAACCTCTAAAGTTGATTTCCAATCCAAACTGTTGATACAGGCTTTTCCCAATGACACAAAACATGCCAAACAAAAATAAGACACTATTGATATGTTAGAATGTCCTGTCATCTCAGACATAAATTACTGCAGTTTAAGACCATCCATAGAACGTACTATATGCCAGTAAAACTGAATATCATACACTGTAATTCCTCTACTAGATGTGTAAAACACAAGGGGACATATCTGCATATGTTATTCTCTTGTGAAGGCTGGCTGAATTCAGGCAAAGTGTATGTTCTTTTATCTCAGCATGTCTACAGGTTCTCCCTTCTCCCTGTTTTTTTGTTTGCTTGGAAACGTTGATACTGGAGACTGTTATCAGAAGAAACGGTGTAACCTAGCATTTATAGCGGCTAAGAAATACATTGCATTAATTGATTATCCTCCCACAATGTCACAATAGATGGCAGAAATGTCAAGTTATGTATCACTAGATTTGATTTATTAAAGAATTAAGGGTATACTGTGCAACTTTCATAAGGTCTGGATGCCTTATATGGAATACTGTACGACAAAAGGAGTCTGTCATGAAAATACGTCAGGGGAGAAACCTATTTAGGCCCAATCCCTAGCTGCTGGGCTGCACAGTCCTGGCCCTGGGGGTCTGCCGTACTGTTCTCACTCTGGCCTTGGCCTAACACACCTGAAACCAATAGTAAAAGAGTAAAAGAGAGTGACGTATGACGTAAAGGTAACGTAAGGGTAATGGCGGACTGAAGGGATTTATGTAGAGCACCTCAAGATAAAACATAATATTCGAAATATCTGCTAAATTAGACTAAAATATTAGCACTACTTAATCTGGTGAGTGATAACCTTCAATCTGGACAATAACACAAAACAAATCCTAAAACTAGAGACATTTATCGACAAATATTACGAAAACAGGCAACAACCAAACATGACGGAGAGTAAGACAGGGGAACCGATTACAAAACGAAAACGTGACTCTTCTACAGACACTGATGATTTAATATTCTCACCACCCGGAATGGTAAAGGTCGAAACCGATCTGTTAAAATCAATAAATGACAAACTGGGTATACTTGAATTAGTTAGTAAGGATATAAAAGAGTTGAAGGCAAGCCTAGAGATGAGTGATGAAAAAGCTGCGACATTGGAGAAGCAAACACACGCGCTAAAAGGGACAGTCAATAAGATTGAAACCGAAATGAATGGAATTAAAAAGGAGAACACCGTTCTGAAGGAAACCTTACTAGACATACAAACTAGATCCATGAGAGAGAATTTGGTACTTACAGGTATCCAAGAAAAAGAAGGAGAAGTTCCTGAATCTATAGTTAGAGAGTTCCTCCTTACAGCGCTTCAGATTCCACGCGAAGTTATCGACAAAATCCAACTTGAACGCGTTCACCGCTTCGGACAGAGAGGGCAGAGGTACGAACGCCCAATCGTTGCCAAATTTGCTTCATTTAAAGATAAAATAATGGTTAAAAGCCTGGGTAAAAGACTTGCTGGGACCAAAATTGGCATGAATGATCAGTTTCCGAAGGAAATTGCAGAACGGCGCAAAGTTCTGTATCCAATTTTCAAAGAAAATAGATTAAAAGCGAAACGAGTAGCTCTCGTCGTTGATAAACTATATATTGATAACCAGTTGTTCAGAGACACAAAGACTACTCCATGGTTATTTTAAAAATTACAAAGTTCTCATAGACGAGGGAAATAAACACAATTCAAGCCCGGTTACTGATTGTAACAATACAATAAAAAATATAGCTTTTCTATAAATCTTCACATATAACTAATTGAACACACAAGCACTAATTCAACATAGTGAAGATAAAAACTAAGTAAACAGAAGGCACAGTATGTGTGGATGGTATGGTTTGTGTTTATTTTTTATTTTATTTGTTATGTTTGGAAAGTTGAGTGAGTGAGTAATGAAATGGTTGCATATCCCAGAGCCAATGTATTGCTGTGAGCCGGGTATGAGAGGGCTTTCAATGTTGTTCAGATGATGGATATACTTTTATAATGAATTATACGTCTTATTTATTTATTGTCCTATCATGGAGAACTACATTTTTTATTTATTTTTTTATAAATTATATCTAATTATTTATTATCCTATTTTAATGGTACGGTCCATGGCACTATACCCTAGACACCCACCTGAATGACCCAGATACTAAGGAGAAGTCCCTAACTGTTTTATGTGCCCGCTGTAAGCGGTCTGTATGCAGCTAAAATGAGGTCAGAGACCAAGAGCAGCACTGCCCCCTCAAGATTCTGAGCCTGCTTGGCAGGGTTGGTCCTGCAAAGCCAAAGCCCCAATAAGGGAGAGCATAATATACAAGGAAATTCTCAAAGCTGCTAATGAGAACCTTGACGACCTTGTACCTAGCCGGTGGGGATTCCGGTGGGGTGCCCCCACCCAGGCAGTGGCAGTGCTGGCAACACTAGCTGCAGTAACCCATGGGGAGGGGGTCACACTCGGACATTCAGAGAGGGGGTATATTATTGTGGCCCTGGCGGCACAAAATCAAAGTCGGACTGCATGGAGATGCGTGGGGACATGGTCATGACGGGTGGCCGTATTGTGGGTGTTTCAGGAATAAGGTGTACATTTGACCTCCATTATCTAGGATATGACAATGGTAAATAAATCTCTCAATTTTTGCTAATTTTTTGTGCGGTCTTGCAGGCCTTCTCATGCAGCTGCAACTGCAAGTGCATTTGTAAATCATGACCCATCTTGAGTTGGGCTCTGGGATGGTGCAATTGTTGAGAAAGTGAGCTTATGGTTGTGTGGGGGTAAGGGCTGAGTGTGTGTGGGTGTATGTGTGTATCCCACAACTGTTGCGAAGGAAGAAGTAAAAGATGTTAGGGACAATAGAGGATGATCCACAGATATATATAATACAAATCGAGGTGAGGGCAATGGAAATGCATATGGTAATTGATCTTCTTCAATTCGGTAAATGGCACTGTATGCTCTTTTCAAAGAATGGATCCCAGTCGGTTCAGGGCTATGGGATACAGGGGGTCGAGGGTGGTCTACCGGGCATTGGGATGACAAGCCATCTCGAGATGAGGCCTTTTAGCGGGTGGAATAGTAGGGACCAATTGGAGGTTTACTTAGTAGAAATGCAAATATCATGGTACAACTATATAGACACTCAATCATTATGTTACTTTTTAATAGTACGTTTACAAAAATATATTCTGATTAAAAGAATGAAAGGTGTGTCTCATTATGGTAAGTGGTGAAATAAGTATAGCCAGTTACAATTGTAATGGCTTAGCAGATAATAAGAAAAGACGATCAGTATTTACCTGGCTAAAAGAGAAGGATTATAATATCTATTGTTTACAGGAAACCCATTCAACAGTTTTAGATGAAGTTTTGTGGAAAAAGAACTGGGGGGGAAAAATATATTTCTCCCATGGGCAAAGAAATTCAAAAGGGGTGATGGTTTTAATTAACAATAATTTTGATCCAAATGTGCAAATTGTCCAAACAGATCCTCAAGGTAGATGGATTATTTTAAATATGTTATTGGACAATAAACAAATATGGCTTGTTAACCTATACGGTCCGAATAATGATGATCCAAGCTTCTTTGAAAATATATATAAGAATTTATCAACTCTACAAGCAACACTAGACTCTATTATTATAGTGGGAGATTTTAATACGGTCTTAAATACCTCTATAGACCGGAAAGGAAATCACACTACAAACTATCACCCTCAGGCACTTAAGGAAATCATGAATGTCATGGATATATTGGAATTAGTGGATATATGGAGACTTAAATACCCTGATTTAGTGAGATATACATGGCGGAGGCTGAATCAAGCTAGTCGTCTTGACTACTTTCTTATACCATTCTCTCTGGCACCAAAAGTTAAAAAAGTGTTGATAGGGGACAGAATGCGGTCGGATCATCACATAATTGGCATATATATTTCTCTTACAGAATTTCCACGTGGGCGAGGATATTGGAAATTTAATCAAAGTCTACTAGATGATAAATTGTTTAGAACTAGGACAGAAGATTTTATAACTGACTTTTTCAGACATAACATAGGTACAGCAGATCCCCTTATTGTATGGGACACTTTTAAGTGTGCCTTTAGAGGCCATGCAATTCAGTACTCATCTATAAAACAAAAGCAATTTAGATCAAAAGAGTCCATATTAACAAAGGAAATTGAAGGACTAACAGTACAGTTAGATAGCAATAAAAACAGTACCATAGAGGCACAGAATAAGTTAGAGGAAAAACAAAAAGAAATGGAGGAACTTATTCAAGAAAGATCCAGTGTAATACATTATAAAAATAAAGCGAACTGGATGGAATATGGGGAAAAATGCACCAAATTCTTTTTCAATCTTCAATATAGAAATGCTACCAAAAAAAATGTATTAAAACTTGTTACAAATGATGGAGTCACGCATGATTCACCAAATGATATTTTGAAAGAGGAAGTAAAGTACTTTAAGAATATGTTTTCGTTTCAGGCTCCTCCATCTCCACTAACTGAAACTAATTGTATGGATTTTTTTCCTATTAATAATGTAAAATTAACATCTGTACAGAAAGACTCATGTGAAGGCCAAATTACAGAGGAGGAACTGCTTGATGCAATTGGGGCCTTTAAGGATGGGAAAACTCCAGGGCTGGATGGCATACCAGTGGAAGTATACAAAACTTTTTTTGATATACTCAAAGGACCATTATTAGCTTGTTTTAACCACTCCTATATAAATGGTAGATTATCAGACACGCAACAAGAAGGTCTGATATCGTTATTACTGAAACAGGACCCAAGTGGTATATATAAAGATCCAGTCCAATTAAAAAATTGGAGACCTCTTACACTTCAGTGTTGTGATGCAAAAATCCTAGCAAAATGCTTGGCGCATAGAATAAAACAAGTTTTGTCAGATATTATTCATCCTAATCAGACAGGTTTTTTACATGGACGATACATTGGAGATAATATAAGGCAAGTACTGGAAACAATAGAACACTATGAAATATCGGGGACACCAGGTCTGGTTTTCATAGCTGATTTTGAAAAGGCTTTTGATAAAGTACGACTGGAGTTTATATATAAATGCCTAGAATATTTCAATTTTGGGGAATCTCTTATAAAATGGGTTAAAATTATGTATAGTAACCCTAGGTGTAAAATAGTAAATAATGGCTACATCTCAGAAAGTTTTAAACTATCTAGAGGAGTAAAACAAGGTTGTCCACTATCGGCATATCTATTTATTATTGCCATCGAAATGTTAGCTGTTAAAATTAGATCAAACATTAATATTAATGGATTAGAAATCCGTGGCTTAAAAACTAAGGTGTCATTGTACGCTGATGATTCATGTTTTCTTTTAAAACCACAACTAGAGTCTCTCCACGGCCTCATAGAGGATCTAGATACCTTTGCTATCCTCTCTGGATTAAAACCAAATTATGATAAATGTACCATATTACGTATTGGATCACTAAAAAATACACATTTTATATTGCCATGTAGTTTACCAATTAAATGGTCTGACGGAGATGTGGATATACTCGGTATAAAAATCCCAAAAGAAAGAAATGATCTCACTCCAATAAATTTTTATAGAAAGTTAGCAAAAATAGATAAGATCTTGCTACCATGGAAAGGAAAATACTTGTCTATTTGTGGAAAAATCACCCTGATTAACTCTTTAGTCATATCACAGTTGACCTATTTGCTTATGGTTTTGCCTACACCTAGTGACCTGCTTTTTAAATTATATGAACAAAAAATATTCCATTTTATTTGGAACGGCAAGCCAGATAAAATTAAAAGGGCCTATTTATATAACGAATATGAATTCGGAGGGCAGAAATTATTAAATATTAAAGCATTAGACCTCTCACTAAAGGCATCAGTCATACAAAAGTTATACTTAAATCCAAACTGGTTCTCTAGTAAATTGGTACGAATGTCTCATCCTATGTTCAAGAAGGGCCTTTTTCCCTTTATTCAGATTACACCTGCTCACTTTCGGTTGTTTGAAAAGGAAATAATCTCCAAAATATCCTTATTTTTTAAACAAGCCTTAGAAAGTTGGTTGCAATTTCAGTTTAATCCACCTGAAAGGACGGAACAAATAGTACAACAAATATTGTGGTTAAATTCAAATATAGTAATTGATAAAAAAACTGTATTTATCGAAGAAATGTTTAAAAAAGGTATAATTTTTGTGAATGATATCATAAATAGGACTGGTGGAGTTATGTCACACATGCAGCTCACACAGACATATGGAAATGTCTGCTCTACCCAAAATTACAACCAATTAATTGCAGCATTACCACAAAAATGGAAGAGGCAAGTAGAAGGGGAAAAAAGTAAGGAACTTGTATGTCGGCCCTGTATTAAAGAACATAAATGGTTAAAGAAAAGTGTGATAAATAAAAACATATACCAATTTCATTTAAGGACCAAAAAACTGACAGCTGTGCCATATAAATTGCAAAATAGTTGGGAAGAGATGTTCGATGTACCCATTCCATGGCACATGGTTTATGAATTGATACGCAAAACAACGCCGGATTCAAAACTTCGAATTTTTCAATTTAAATTATTGTACAAAATTCTTGCAACTAATAGAATGTTATATATATGGGGTATACAATCTTCCCAGCTCTGTAGATTCTGCTGTGAGGAGGCAGAGTCATTAGACCATTTATTTTGGTATTGTCCATATGTAGCTCGTTTTTGGTCACAGGTCCAGGAATGGCTGAAGAATTGCAACATTTGCCTAGAACTAACGCTACAGATAGCAATACTGGGGGATTTGAAAAGCCATAGTCAATCAATCAATAATATAATAATTATTTTAGCAAAAATGTTTATTTTTAATTTACAATCTGTAGAAGCTATGAGAATAGGAAGGTTCAAATCTTTTGTGAAGCATCACAGCACAGTTGAAAAATATATGGCAAATAAAAATCCGAAATGGATGATGTTGGAAGATAGATGGGAAGGGTTGAGTAGAACTGAAGGGGGGGACTAATAACAAGATAAACAATGTAGGGCATACGGGATCTGTGAAATGTGTATAGGTGCGGAGCTTTTGTGAAATAGCACAGTTACAAGTGGAAATAAAATTGGATGGACAACAGAAATAGAGGAAGGACTAAGAACAAACAAGAGAGAACTATTATAAAGTAGTCTGTGTCTGTAAAATAGGTATAAGATGTATAAATTGAAGGTAAAAGCAGAAGTGTTTATTAGTTTACTCCAATTGGGGGAGCGGTGGTAGGGTTGCGGGGAATAATAATAAAGGTATATTCTTTAAAAAAGTATGTATGTCTATATAGGTATGTGTATGTATATATGTATATATGTATGCATGCGTGTATGGATATATATATTTACCCAAAAAAATATGGGGGATTGGAAATGATGCAGACAATTACATTGGAAGCAACATTCTTTCCGCAATATTAAGCTGATCCACCCCAAAAAAAAAATAAAAAAATAAAAAAATAAAATAAAAAAATAAAAAAAAAAATAGTAAAAGAGCTCTACAGTACTATTAGGCCTATGATATGAATTATAGTGCCCTCTGTCATTATTGGGACCATGAAGCATTCTTTCTTCTTTTGGCTCTAATATTCCAAACGTTTGGATTTTAAATCAAACAATGACTATGAAATTAAAGAGTAGGCTGTGAACATTAATTTGAGGGTATTTTCATCCATATCAGGTGAACTGTTTAGATTTTTTTGTCGCAGTCGGCGTTCCAATTCATCCCAAAAGTGTTCGACGGGGTTAAGGTCAGGGCTCTGTGCAAACCAGTCAAGTTCTTCCACACCAATCTCAACAAATCATTTTTGTATGGACCACGCTTTGTGCACGGGGGCATTGTCATGCTGAAACAGGAAAGGGCCTTCCCCAAACTGTTGCCACGAAGTAGGAAGCACGGAATGTCATTATATGCTGTAGCGTTAAGATTTCCCTTCACTGGAACTAAGGGGCCTAGCCCGAAACATGAAAAACAGCCCCAGACCAGTATTTCTCCTCTACCAAACTTTAGAGTTGGTACTATGCATTCAGGCAGGTAGCGTTCTCCTGGCATCCGCCAAACCCAGATTAGTCCGTCGGACTGCCAGATGGTGAAGCATGATTCATCACTCCAGACAATGCGTTTCCACTGCTCCAGAGTCCAATGACGGCAAGCTTTACACCACTCCAGCAGACGCTTGGCAATGCGCATGGTGATCTTAGGCTTGTGTGCGGCTGCTCGGCCATGGAAACCCATTCATGAAGCTCACAACAAACCGTTCTTGTGCTGACGTTGCTTCCAGAGGCAGTTTGGAACTCAGTCGGTAGTGAGTGTTGCAACCGAGGACAAACTATTTTTATGTGCAACGTGCTTCAGCACTCAGCGGTACCATTCTGTGAGCTTGTGTGGCCTACCACTTCGCGGGTGAGGTTGTTGCTCCTAGACGTTTCCATTTCACAATAACAGCACTTGCAGTTGATAAGGGCAGCTCTAGCAGGACAGAAATCTGACGAACTGACTTGTTGGAAAGGTGACATCCTATGACGGTGCAACATTGAAAGTCACTGAGCTCTTCATTCTACTGCCAATGTTTGTCTATGGAGATTGCATGGCTTTGTGCTCGATTTTATACACCTGTCTGCAACGGTGTGGCTGAAATAGCCGAATACACTAACTTGGCCACGTAGTGTACATTATGATTTCGGATAATCCTGAATGAATCGTGAATAATGATGAGTGAGAGAGTTTGATGCAGAAATATCATACCCCCACAACACATTACAATAACAGGGGAGGTTAGCATTTTTGGGGGGGTATGAAATTTGTTCGTCTATACCTTTCTCATTCAGGATTAGCCATAATCATGGTAGCATCCACATTAATGTAGAAGTGTTTAGAAACGTATTCTGTTCTTTATTTACAATAAAAGTAACCTCAAAATGACACCAAATGGGTCATATTAGATTGTGTAGAAATGCCCCAAAGAAATCTGAGGGTGGACCCTATAACCCCCTGCCAGGTTATGTCCCCCCAAATTCTAAAACCAAAGTTGCGCTCCTGGGTAGTATGGAGAAGCGTGTTTTATGTTTTGTAAAAGTGTTGAATCAAAACAGTGTTGACAGTGCTGAATAAAATCATGAAGTCACTCATAAAAACAGCGGCTGTTTGCTGTATTCTTTGACAGTCTCTCTCTGGTCATGGTTTTAAAAAGTTCTGAAATCTCATGTAAACTAGTATCAAACTTTGCTGGAAGCTGTAGGCGCGGGTGATTTGAGCTATCTGATTGGCCAGCGCAGTAGGCACATTCAATTTAGCTACAGATCTCCCGGTCGGCCGGACAGGCGGAGTTTGTCTTTCCAGACAAATGAAAATGTTACCCTGTGCGCAGTCCACCTACCACCTACAGCGCAACAGAATTAAAAAAAAGAGTGCAAGTCTTTATCGCAGTCTTTATCGCAGCCTTTATCGCAGTCTTTATTGCAGCCTTTATCGCAGCCTTTATCGCAGTCTTTATCGCAGCCTTTATCGCAGTCTTTTTCGCAGCCTTTATGGCAGGCTTTATCGCAGCCTTTATGGCAGGCTTTATCGCAGTCTTTATCGCAGCCTTTATCGCAGGCTTTATCGCAGGCTTTATGGCAGTCTTTATCGCAGTCTTTATCGCAGTCTTTATCGCATCCTTTATCGCAGCCTTTATCGCAGTCTTTTTCGCAGCCTTTATGGCAGGCTTTATCGCAGTCTTTATTGCAGCCTTTATCGCAGCCTTTATCGCAGTCTTTATCGCAGCCTTTATCGCAGTCTTTTTCGCAGCCTTTATGGCAGGCTTTATCGCAGCCTTTATGGCAGGCTTTATCGCAGTCTTTATCGCAGCCTTTATCGCAGGCTTTATCGCAGGCTTTATGGCAGTCTTTATCGCAGTCTTTATCGCAGTCTTTATCGCATCCTTTATCGCAGCCTTTATCGCAGTCTTTTTCGCAGCCTTTATGGCAGGCTTTATCGCAGTCTTTATTGCAGCCTTTATCGCAGTCTTTATCGCATCCTTTATCACAGCCTTTATCGCAGCCTTTATCGCAGTCTTTATCGCAGCCTTTATCGCAGTCTTTATCGCATCCTTTATCGCAGTCTTTATCGCATCCTTTATGGCAGTCTTTATCGCAGCCTTTATCGCAGTCTTTATCGCAGTCTTTATCGCATCCTTTATCGCAGCCTTTATCGCAGCCTTTATCGCAGTCTTTATCGCATCCTTTATGGCAGTCTTTATCGCAGGCTTTATCGCAGTCTTTATCGCATCCTTTATGGCAGGCTTTATCGCAGTCTTTATCGCAGGCTTTATGGCAGGCTTTATGGCAGTCTTTATCGCAGCCTTTATCGCATCCTTTATGGCAGTCTTTATCGCAGTCTTTATCGCAGTCTTTATCGCAGTCTTTATCGCAGTCTTTATCGCAGCCTTTATCGCAGTCTTTATCGCAGCCTTTATCGCAGCCTTTATCGCATCCTTTATGGCAGCCTTTATCGCAGTCTTTATCGCAGTCTTTATCGCAGTCTTTATCGCAGTCTTTATCGCAGCCTTTATCGCAGTCTTTATCGCAGCCTTTATCGCAGGCTTTATCGCAGTCTTTATCGCAGCCTTTATCGCAGTCTTTATCGCAGTCTTTATCGCAGCCTTTATCGCAGTCTTTATCGCAGTCTTTATCGCAGGCTTTATCACAGCCTTTATCGCAGGCTTTATCACAGCCTTTATCGCAGCCTTTATCGCAGTCTTTATCGCATCCTTTATGGCAGGCTTTATCGCAGTCTTTATCGCAGCCTTTATCGCAGGCTTTATCACAGTCTTTATCGCAGTCTTTATCGCAGCCTTTATCGCAGTCTTTATCGCAGCCTTTATCGCAGTCTTTATCGCATCCTTTATGGCAGGCTTTATCGCAGTCTTTATCGCAGCCTTTATCGCAGGCTTTATCACAGTCTTTATCGCAGTCTTTATCGCAGCCTTTATCGCAGTCTTTATCGCATCCTTTATGGCAGGCTTTATCGCAGTCTTTATCGCAGCCTTTATCGCAGGCTTTATCACAGTCTTTATCGCAGGCTTTATCGCAGGCTTTATCGCAGGCTTTATCGCAGGCTTTATCACAGGCTTTATGGCAGGCTTTATCGCAGGCTTTATCACAGCCTTTATCGCATCCTTTATCGCAGGCTTTATCACAGGCTTTATCGCAGGCTTTATGGCAGGCTTTATGGCAGGCTTTATCGCAGGCTTTATCGCAGCCTTTATCGCAGGCTTTATCGCAGGCTTTATCACAGGCTTTATCGCAGGCTTTATGGCAGTCTTTATCGCAGCCTTTATGGCAGTCTTTATCGCAGGCTTTATGGCAGGCTTTATGGCAGGCTTTATCGCAGGCTTTATCGCAGGCTTTATCGCAGCCTTTATCGCAGGCTTTATCGCAGGCTTTATGGCAGGCTTTATGGCAGTCTTTATCGCAGCCTTTATGGCAGGCTTTATGGCAGGCTTTATGGCAGTCTTTATGGCAGCCTTTATGGCAGCCTTTATCGCAGGCTTTATGGCAGTCTTTATCGCAGCCTTTATGGCAGGCTTTATGGCAGGCTTTATTGCAGCCTTTATGGCAGGCTTTATGGCAGGCTTTATGGCAGTCGTTATCGCAGCCTTTATGGCAGGCTTTATGGCAGGCTTTATGGCAGTCTTTATCGCAGTCTTTATCGCAGCCTTTATGGCAGGCTTTATCGCAGCCTTTATCGCAGCCTTTATGGCAGGCTTTATGGCAGGCTTTATGGCAGGCTTTATGGCAGTCTTTATCGCAGCCTTTATGGCAGGCTTTATCGCAGCCTTTATCGCAGCCTTTATCGCCTCTATTTCCTTTGCCATATCGTCACTACTATAAAGCTCATTACGTCTTTACAAACCCACATAGGACGCTCTTACATTCCAATGTCTATGGTGGTCTCAATAGATTGTCTGTATCTATACTGTAGATCACAGTATAGTTATGTTATATGTTATGTTAAATTGTGATAGGTTTGATTGGCATCTTACTCTATTGACACGGCGCAGTTTGGCTCCAGCAATCATGGCGGCGAGTCCCGTCGGGGCGGGAGCCTCTTCACCCTGTCCGCCTCCAACCATGGGCAGCGGTGGAGGCAGGGGGAGCGGGGGAGCACCTGCCGAGGGGGGAGGTGGGCCAGGAGGGGGAGGAGGCATAGGGGCACCCAGGGAGGGGGGGCCTCCACCTAAAGAGGGAGGGCCACAACCCATGGACATGGGGGGAGGCATGGGAGCTGGGGGGGCTACAGAAAGCACACCAGGATGGCCTTGGAAAGGAGAACCTGGTGAAAATCAGAGAGGGAGAGTTAAAGAGGTCAGAAGACTTTCTTTATAGTGTCACATGACATTTAACTTAAAACACTGGTAACACATTGATGTGGGGTAAGTCTTAGGTGGAAGTGCAGCAGTGTCTGATTTGAAAGCGAATATGCGTTTAAATCAGGCACTAGAGACACTTGATAATGCCAAAATGTAAAGACGACCTTACATTTTTTCAAAATGTACTTAAAAAATGTAAAGGTTACAAAAAAAGTATGTAATTGTTCAGTGGGTTGAGTTCAGCATTTTCTCACCTGGGTTCGAGGATCGTCGTTCCCTCTCCATGTGTGCCTGCTTCTGCTGCTGCTCCATAACCTGTCTAGAGAGACAAGACACACAGTCAGTCAGCCCACCTCCATTATATGACGGTCATAGCACAGTCAGACAGGCACACAGAAAACCTTAGAGCCTTATTGCCAAATAAAGCAGGGACATTATGACACACAGTCAGTGAGTCACATAGATAACAGTATTTCAATTGTATAAGTATATACCACAGTCAGCCAGCCTACAACCCTCCAGTTTTCCAGCCCTCCAACCCTCCAGCCCTCCAGTTTCAAACCATTCAACCCTTCATCCATCCAGCCCTCCAACCCTCCAGTTCTCAAACCCTCCAACCCTCCAGCCCTCCAAACCTCCAGTCCTTCAGCCCTCCAACTCTCCAGCCCTCCAACCCTCCAGCCCTCCAAACCTCCAGTCCTTCAGCCCTCCAACTCTCCAGCCCTCCAACCCTCCAGCCCTCCAACTCTCCAGCCCTCCAGTTCTCAAACCCTCCAACCCTCCAGCCCTCCAAACCTCCAGTCCTTCAGCCCTCCAACTCTCCAGCCCTCCAGCTCTCCAGTCCTCCAGCCCTACAACTCTCCAGCCCTCCAGTTCTCCTGTTCTCCAGCCCCCCAGCTCTCCAGCCCTTCAGTCCTCCAGCCCCCCAACTCATCAGCCCTCCAGTCCTCCAGTCCTCCAGCCCCCCAACTCTCCAGCCCTCCAGCCCTACAACTCTCCAGCCCTCCAGTCCTCCAGCCCCCCAGTCCTCCAACTCTCCAGCCCTCCAGTCCTCCAGCCCCCCAGCCATACAACTCTCCAGCCCCCCAACTCTCCGGTCCTCCAGCCCTACAACTCTCCAGCCCTACAACTATCCAGCCCTCCAGTCCTCCAGCCCTACAACTCTCCAGCCCTCCAGCCCTACAACTCTCCAACCCTCCAGTCCTCCAGCCCCCCAGCCATACAACTCTCCAGCCCCCCAGCCCTACAACTCTCCAGCCCTCCAGTCCTCCAGCCCTACAACTCTTCAGCCCTCCACTCCTCCAGCCCCCCAGCCATACAACTCTCCAGCCTTCCAGCTCTACAGCCCTACAACTCTCCAGCACTCAAGTCCTCCAGCACTACAGCTCTACAGCCCTACA
Organism: Salvelinus namaycush; assembly: GCF_016432855.1. Lineage (NCBI taxonomy): Eukaryota > Metazoa > Chordata > Actinopteri > Salmoniformes > Salmonidae > Salvelinus > Salvelinus namaycush. Next base: position 22,787,945 of record NC_052330.1, on the reverse strand, counting down.
ACTCTCCGGCCCTACAACTCTCCAGCCCTCCAGTCCTCCTGTTCTCCAGCCATACAACTCTCCAGCCCTCCAGTCCTCCAGCCCCCCAGCCCTACAACTCTCCAGCCCCCCAGCCATACAACTCTCCAGCCCTCCAGTTCTCCAGCCCCCCAGCCCTACAACTCTCCAGCCCTCCAGTCCTCCAGCCCCCCAGCTATACAACTTTCCAGCCCTCCAGTCCTCCTGTTCTCCAGCCATACACATCTCCAGCCCTCCAGTCCTCCTGTTCTCCAGCCATACAACTCTCCAGCCCTCCAGTCCTCCAGCCCCCCAGCCCTACAACTCTCCAGCCCCCCAGCCATACAACTCTCCAGCCCTCCAGTTCTCCAGCCCCCCAGCCCTACAACTCTCCAGCCCTCCAGTCCTCCAGCCCCCCAGCTATACAACTTTCCAGCCCTCCAGCCCTCCAGTCCTCCAGCCCTACAACTCTCCAGCCCCCCAGCCATACAACTCTCCAGCCCTCCAGTCCTCCAGCCCCCCAGCTATACAACTTTCCAGCCCTCCAGTCCTCCTGTTCTCCAGCCATACAACTCTCCAGCCCTACAGCTCTCCAGCCCTCCAGTCCTACAACTCTCCAGCCCTCCAGCCCTACAACTCTCCAGCCCTCCAGCCCTACAACTCTCCAGCCCTCCTGTTCTCCAGCCCTCCTGTTCTCCAGCCCTCCTGTTCTCCAGCCCTCCAGCCATACAACTCTCCAGCCATACAACTCTCCAGCCCTCCTGTTCTCCAGCCCTCCTGTTCTCCAGCCCTCCAGCCCTACAACTCTCCAGCCCTCCAGTCCTACAACTCTCCAGCCCTCCAGCCATACAACTCTCCAGCCATACAACTCTCCAGCCATACAACTCTCCAGCCATACAACTCTCCAGCCATACAACTCTCCAGCCCTACAAACCTCCAGTTCTCCCGCTGTCCAAAGTCTGGTAAAATGATGGCATGTGGTATAAGTAGCCTGAATGTATGTCTGCTTATACGTGGACAAGTAGTGCTTCATGTTAATTTCCACGACGAGAGAGATACTCTCCCTACTATCCACTATGCTGCAGGCTTTATGAGCTTCTCTCCCCACACTCTCTCCTTCTTTCTCTATCTCTTCCCCTCTGATGTGAGAGGAATACGTCAGAGCTCTGGGAGGGGAGAACTTTTTTGACTTTTGGTCTTTCTTTAATGAAACTTTCTCATTTAATTTAAGAACTCCCCACCCCCCCTTAAAAATAAAACACCAAAATATATCCTGTATTGCATACACAATATCACAATAACCAAAAAACCTCACCACTTCTACAACCGTATATACAAAACATCTTCCCCAGCTATACAGACAGCCCCCCAACACACCATATCTCCTGAAACATCTTCCCCAGCTATACATACAGCCCCCCCAACACACCATATCTCCTGAAACATCTTCCCCAGCTATTCATACAGCCCCCCCAACACACCATATCTCCTGAAACATCTCCCCCAGCTATACATACAGCCCCCCCAACACACCATATCTCCTGAAACATCTCCACACTTTTTATCATTCTATAGTACTCAAACTCAACCAGTAAGGCACGCAGAGACTGTTATCTGTTATCCCCCCACCTTTCACCCTGTTCCTCCTTGTTAGCCAAATAGCCAACTTCGCCTGAGCAAACAGAAAATTCAACAACAGACATTTGGCCTTCTCCTTAATCGAATACCTGTATCCCATTATAAACATCCCAACAGTAAAAACCACCCCCAACCTCTCACACAGACATTCCAACAGAGACATTAATGGCATTAATCTGGCGTACACAGAAAACACATGAATCACAGTTTCTCTCATAACACAGAAAGGACACCCCTGCCCGTGTAACAGTATAGCTTCCGTCCCTCTCCTCGCCCCTACCTGGGCTCGAACCAGGGACCCTCTGCACACATTGACAACAGCCACGCTCGAAGCATCGTTAGCCATCGCTCCACAAAAGCCATGGCCTTTGCAGAGCAAGGGGAACCACCACTTCAAGGTCTCAGAGCGAGTGACGTCACCGATTGAAACACTATTAGCGCGCACCACCGCTAACTAGCTTGCCATTTCACATCGGTTACACCCGATTCCCGGTTCAACCCGTGCCAACCAGCTGTTAGTGGCCAGGGCTCCATGAAGAACCCTCCACTGGAGGTCCCCTGACCTCTTTGGTACTGGGGGTTTGTAGAGCCCCCTCCATCTAAAACTCACCATACTCTCCTCACCACATACCCCCTGCCACTGATGTGCCTTCACTCCTGTTGGGTTCCTAATGTTCCTAACATTAATGCAGAGGTTGTAGAGGGCATTACCTCCCACACCCTCAAACGCCCCCAGGCTCCCTTGCCAGTCTCCAGTCTCTGCCGTCACCTGCAGTGGCGGAAACATTGGTGGCCCATCCCCCTTTGGCCGCTCAAACACCCCCCTTACCGGCTCAGACAGTGCCTCCTGGACCTCCTCCAGGAATCTCTCCAGCAGCCTAACATGCTGACCAGACCGGACACTTCACATGCGCGAGCGTCGCAAAATAAATGTAGAAATCCATGTTATTCAATTATTGCACCCACTGCTCGCGCGATCCAATGAGCGTCTGCGACGCCAAGGGCTAAAATAGAACTCATTCCTATTTCAGATCGCGCTGCAAGTCCTGCCTCTCCCATCTCCTCATTGGTTTATAGAAGCAGGTAGCCACGTGCCATTTCCTCATTGGTTATACCCACGTGGGTGATTGAAAGACGAACTTTGTTGCCAGTTGTCGTGGTAATACAATGAAAGTTTAGATGCGATCGCCATATAAGTTCAAAGATGAAAAAGCCTGGAAGGAGGAGAGATGACTAGAAACGATTCGGTTGGCCGTTTTATGTGTGGATTAATTGTCGGAGTAGAGGTCCTTGTGCATTTCAGGTAAAATAATAACTCAATGTTTATATCCCAGGACAAATTAGCTAGCAACAGCAAGCTAGCTAAATAGGACACATTAACGTTAGCTAGCAAGTGCAAGCTAGCTAGCTAAATTGCCATACATGTTTAATACTTTTCGACCTGTCCCCAAATTATTGTAATTGGTTCAGTGTTTGTTTTGATATTTTAACCTGCGTGTCGTGATCGCGTTTGCTGTGGGGGGGCAAAATAAATGTATGCACGATAGCGCACGATGGCGCACGCGCGCAGCCGGTTTGGGTTCCGTGTTAGAGATGTTATTCTTCCCGGGGTATTCCACCCCTCCTCTCCCAGCAGTCGCAGGTCACCCAGCCTTTGTAAACCCGCTTCCATCAGTCGCCTCTGCAGGGTGGCCGACTGAACCGATCTCAAAGGGATGGCTGGGTTGTGGAAGATAGGCTCCTCCCACACCCACAGCCCAGGCTCTACACCCCCTTCTCGTGTGGGCCTTAGCAGCTGCCAGGCCCTCAGCACTGCAGAGTAAAAATCTGAGAGGCCTGCTCTGCAGCTTCATGAGGAACAGCTGCCGCTCCAACCCTAATCCGCCAGCTCTCCTCTGCAGCGCGCATGCTGGTTCCCTCAAGCCAACATCAGTATGGTACAGCAGTCTCTGCACCGCCTTAAGCCGGAAAGCAGCCATCCTGCTCTCCAGTTCCACCAGGCCCTGTCCTCCTTCGTGGACGGTCATGTACAACACTGCTTCCCTCAGGCAGTGATGGTCTGACCAGAAAAAGTCCACCAGCTTGCATTGCAGGTCTGCAAGCAGACTGGCGGGGGGGGGGGGGGTTGAGGACAGCCAGTTTATGCCACAGGGAAGATGCCACCAGGTTGTTGATTATCAGCACCCTCCCTCTATATGATACTTGGGACAGGAGCCACCTCCACCTGGCCAGTCTTGACACCACTGCCTGTGACAGCCCCTCCCAGTTCTTCCTGACCCACCTCTCCGAGCTCAGGTACACCCCCAACACTTTAAGCCCTTCACAACCCCACTGCAAACCCCCTGAAAGCAGAGGAGGGGCCCTATCCTCCCATGCCCCTCTGTAACGATTCTCGTCTGGTGAAGGAGAAGAGGACCAAAATGCAGCGTGGTAAGTGTTCGTCATAATTTAATTGAAACTAAACACTACACAAAAATAACAACGAGAAGAAAACGAAACAGTTCTGCAAGGTGAACAGACACTAAAACAGAAAATAAACACCCATAACCAAAATGGGGAAAACAGGCTACCTAAGTATGATTCTCAATCAGAGACAATGAACAACAGCTGCCTCTGATTGAGAACCATACCAGGCCAAACACAGAAACACAATAACATAGAAAAAAGAACATAGACTACCCACCCCAACTCACGCCCTGACCAACCTAACACCAACCTAACCTGACGGCAGCTCATCGGCAACTCTCCTACCCGGACGCATTCACGCAACACGCAAAAGAAGTCCAGTCCAATTATTCCCCAGAATTATTTATAAAACTCCACCGGGAGTCCATCGACCCCCGGTGCACGACCGGGGGACATCTGGGTTACGGCCTCTGCCAGTTCATGGGACAACAGAGGAATGTCCATTTCATCCCTCTGTGCCAGAGAGAGTTTAGGGAGTCCTGCGAACAAAACCTGAGCACACATAGGATCACACATTTCTGCCCTTTACAACTCAGTATAAAACTCTACAGTTCGCTCCCGCATCTCTCCCACCACAGAGGTCACCCACTCATCAGACAGCCGTAGACAATACATACCCTTGGCTTCACCGCTCTGTCTTTCCAAACCAAAGAAGAAGGAGCTGGGAGCATCCATCTCCTTGAGCATGGAGAACCTAGCTCTTACAAGTGCTCCCTTTGCTTTAACATGGAAAAAAACTGCCCAGATCCCTACGTAATTCAGCTAAATTAGCCTGGAGGCCTACATTGCCTTGCCCCACCATCTCTACCTCCATCTCACTAATACTACGCTCTAGTTCCCCCAATACTCTCCTAGCCTCTGAGGATGAAAGAGCTGTATACTGTTGACAGAAAAGCCGAATTTGGACTTTTCCCACATCCCACCATTGACACAGAGACTCATACTCCTCTCTTCGCTGCCCCCACCTTTCCCAAAAGGTCTAGAAACCTGAGCAAAAAGTGCCATCTTGTAAGAGCTTTACATTAAACTTCCAATAGGATGCCTGCCGGCCCTGGTGAAATAGACAGCTGAGCCATGGTTATGTGGTGATCTGAAAACCCCACGGGGAGAATGGTAGCACCCAACAGCCTATTGCTCCGATTCCTGGACATGTAAAAACGATCAAGTCGGGCTGCACTCACCCTAGCCCCAAAAACCTTCACCCATGTATACTGTCTTGTGTTGGGCTGTTTAGTTCTCCTAACATCCACTAGGTCAAACTGATTAATGATGTCCCTTAACACTCCCACTGACACTGAATGAGGCTCTTCCCCATTTCTGTCTTTGGTAAAATCCATTGTACAGTTCCAGTCCCCTCCGACCACCAGCGTCTCCTCAGGTGCTACCTGTGAGAGTTCCTGTCTAAGACACCCAAATAGAACCCCTCTTTCTCTCCCTGTGTTAGGCGCATACACATTTATAAAGACAAAACCCATGTTGTTCATTTCTGCTTTTACAACAAGCAGCCTACCCCTACACACCTATGAGGAGCAAATTTTTACAGACAGACCCGGTACAAAAAGGACTGCCACCCCTGCACTAAGATTTGTCCCATGGCTCAACACACTTGCCCCTTTCCACCAGAGCCCCCAATCGACTTCATTCACCACATCACTATGAGTCTCCTGCAGAAACAACACCTGTACTTTTTTTTGTTTTACATATTCACCCAACACACTCCTCTTTCCCGCATCTCTGGCGCCATTTATATTGAGCGATCCTACCCGAAGAGTCTCCATAAGAAGTGGGAGAAAAGCCAGCAAGGAAAGAGACCAATAGCAAAGCTCAAAAAGCCCCAGTGCCGGAAAGAAACTATTCATATAAACAACGTCTGAAGGTGGACCCTTACACACTGTTGTGACCCACTTCCTCAACCTAAACCGTTTCCTTGGTGAGAGGACACCATGTCCCTCATTTTTCATAGCATGTTGTACTAATCTTACAAACTTTCTCGAATCAGAAAAAAAAGCCTCAAGATGAACTTTTTTCCCCTTGGTCTCATTCAGGAGCCTTGTCAGTTCCCTCAACATGTACTTTGACCCTTCTGCTCCTCCTCTTCCTCAGACTCACTTTCCTCCTCATCTCCATCTCCCATCCTGACCACCTGCCCTTCCTCTCTGGTCAGGGCCTCCCCCCCAGCACGAGGCAAAGGTTCCATGCTGCCTTTGACCACACTAACCACACCTCCTTTCTTCTCCCACTTTTTCCTTTTCTGCTTGACACCCTCCTCCTCCCCCCTAGTCTCTTACACTTCCCCACTATACTCTCCTCATCCACTAGCATAACCTGACTAGACCCAGCCTCAGCTCCACGACCCTCCATAGCATGACAAGGCCCAGCCTCATCGACACCACCATCTCTAGCCTGACTAGACCCAGCCTCATCTACACCACCATCTCTAGCCTGACTAGACCCAGCCTCATCTATACCACCATCCATAGCCTGACTAGACCCAGCCTCATCTACACCACCATCTATAGCATGACTAGACCCAGCCTAAGCTACCCCACCATCCATAGCATGACTAGACCCAGCCTCATCTACACCACCATCTATAGCATGACTAGACCCAGCCTCATCTACCCCACCATCCATAGCATGACTAGACCCAGGCTCATCTATACCACCATCTATAGCATGACTAGACTCAGCCTCATCTATACCACCATCCATAGCCTGACTAGACCCAGCCTCATCTACACCACCATCTCTAGCCTGACTAGACCCAGCCTCATCTACACCACCATCCATAGCATGACTAGACCCAGCCTCAGCTACCTCACCATCTATAACATGACTAGACTCAGCCTCATCTACCCCACCATCCATAGCATGACTAGACTCAGCCTCATCTATACCACCATCTATATAGCATGACTAGACCCAGCCTAAGCTACCCCACCATCCATAGCATGACTAGACCCAGCCTCATCTACACCACCATCCATAGCATGACTAGACCCAGCCTCATCTATACCACCATCTATAACATGACTAGACTCAGCCTCATCTATACCACCATCTATAGCATGACTAGACCCAGCCTCATCTATACCACCATCTATAGCATGACTAGACTCAGCCTCATCTATACCACCATCTATAGCATGACTAAACCCAGCCTCATCTACACCACCATCTATAACATGACTAGACCCAGCCTCATCTACACCACCATCCATAACATGACTAGGCACAGCCTCATCTATACCCCCATCTATAACATGACTAGACTCAGCCTCATCTACACCACCATCCATAACATGACTAGGCCCAGCCTCATCTACACCCCCATCCATAACATGACTAGCCCCAGCCTCATCTATACCACCATCCATAACATGACTAGGCCCAGTCTCATCTACACCCCCATCTATAACATGACTAGCCCCAGCCTCATCTATACCACCATCCATAACATGACTAGGCCCAGCCTCATCTACACCCCAATCTATAACATGACTAGACTCAGCCTCATCTACACCCCCATCTATAACATGACTAGACTCAGCCTCATCTACACCACCATCCATAACATGACTAGGCCCAGCCTCATCTACACCACCATCCATAGCATGACTAGCCCCAGCCTCATCTACCCCACCATCCATAGCATGACTAGACTCAGCCTCATCTACACCACCATCTATAACATGACTAGCCCCAGCCTCATCTACCCCACCATCCATAGCATGACTAGACTCAGCCTCATCTACACCACCATCTATAGCATGACTAGACCCATCCTCATCTACACCACCATCTATAGCATGACTAGACCCAGCCTAAGCTACCCCACCATCCATAGCATGACTAGACCCAGCCTCATCTACCCCACCATCCATAGCATGACTAGACCCAGGCTCATCTATACCACCATCTATAGCATGACTAGACTCAGCCTCATCTATACCACCATCTATAGCATGACTAGACCCAGCCTAATCTATACCACCATCTATAGCATGACTAGACCCAGCCTCATCTACACCACCATCTATAACATGACTAGACCCAGCCTCATCTACACCACCATCTATAACATGACTAGACCCAGCCTCATCTACACCACCATCTATAACATGACTAGACTCAGCCTCATCTACACCACCATCCATAACATGACTAGCCCCAGCCTCATCTATACCACCATCCATAACATGACTAGACCCAGCCTCATCTACACCACCATCTCTAGCATGACTAGACCCAGCCTCATCTACACCACCATCCATAGCCTGACTAGACCCAGCCTCATCTACACCACCATCTCTAGCCTGACTAGACCCAGCCTCATCTATACCACCATCCATAGCCTGACTAGACCCAGCCTCATCTACACCACCATCTCTAGCCTGACTAGACCCAGCCTCATCTACACCACCATCCATAGCATGACTAGACCCAGCCTCAGCTACCTCACCATCCATAGCATGACTAGACTCAGCCTCATCTATACCACCATCTATATAGCATGACTAGACCCAGCCTAAGCTACCCCACCATCCATAGCATGACTAGACCCAGCCTCATCTACACCACCATCCATAGCATGACTAGACCCAGCCTCATCTATACCACCATCTATAACATGACTAGACTCAGCCTCATCTATACCACCATCTATAGCATGACTAGACCCAGCCTCATCTATACCACCATCTATAGCATGACTAGACTCAGCCTCATCTATACCACCATCTATAGCATGACTAAACCCAGCCTCATCTACACCACCATCTATAACATGACTAGACCCAGCCTCATCTACACCACCATCCATAACATGACTAGCCCCAGCCTCATCTATACCACCATCCATAACATGACTAGGCCCAGCCTCATCTACACCCCCATCTATAACATGACTAGACTCAGCCTCATCTACACCACCATCCATAACATGACTAGGCCCAGCCTCATCTACACCCCCATCTATAACATGACTAGACCCAGTCTCATCTACACCACCATCTACTGTATAGCATGACTAGACCCAGCCTCATCTACACCACCATCTAAAGTCTGACTAGACCCAGCCTCATCTACACCACCATCCATAGCCTGACTAGACCCAGCCTCATCTACACCACCATCTATAACATGACTAGACCCAGCCTCATCTACACCACCATCTGTAGCATGACTAGACCCAGCCTCATCTACACCACCATCTATAACATGACAAGACCCAGCATCGTCTACACCACCATCTATAGCATGACTAGACCCAGCCTCAGCTACCCCACCATCTAAAGTCTGACTAGACCCAGCCTCATCTACACCACCATCCATAGCATGACTAGACCCAGCCTCAGCTACCCCACCATCTCTAGCCTGACTAGGCCCAGCATCACCTACACCACCATCTGTAGCATGACTAGGCCCAACCTCATCTATACCACCATCTATAGCATGACTAGACCCAGCCTCATCTACACCACCATCCATAACATGACTAGCCCCAGCCTCATCTATACCACCATCCATAACGTGACTAGACCCAGCCTCATCTACACCACCATCCATAACATGACTAGACCCAGCCTCATCTACACCACCATCTATAGCATGACCAGACCCAGCCTCATCTACACCACCATCTATAGCATGACTAGACCCAGCCTCATCTACACCACCATCTATAGCATGACTAGACCCAGCCTCATCTACACCACCATCTAAAGTCTGACTAGACCCAGCCTAAGTTACCCCACCATCCATAGCATGACTAGATCCAGCCTCATCTACACCACCATCTATAGCATGACTAGACCAAGCCTCATCTACACCACCATCCATAACATGACTAGCCCCAGCCTCATCTACACCACCATCTATAGCATGACTAGATCCAGCCTCATCTACACCACCATCTATAGCCTGACTAGACCCAGCCTCATCTACACCACCATCTATAGCATGACTAGACCCAGCCTCATCTACACCACCATCCATAGCCTGACTAGACCCAGCCTCATCTACACCACCATCTATAGCATGACTAGACCCAGCCTCATCTACACCACCATCTATAGCATGACTAGACCCAGCCTCAGCTACCCCACCATCTAAAGTCTGACTAGACCCAGCCTCAGCTACCCCACCATCTATAGCATGACTAGACCCAGCCTCATCTACACCACCATCCATAGCCTGACTAGACCCAGCCTCATCTACACCACCATCTATAGCATGACTAGACCCAGCCTCATCTACACCACCATCTATAGCATGACTAGACCCAGCCTCAGCTACCCCACCATCTAAAGTCTGACTAGACCCAGCCTCAGCTACCCCACCATCTATAGCATGACTAGACCCAGCCTCATCTACACCACCATCTATAGCATGACTAGACCCAGCCTCAGCTACCCCACCATCTAAAGTCTGACTAGACCCAGCCTCAGCTACCCCACCATCTATAGCATGACTAGACCCAGCCTCATCTACACCACCATCCATAGCCTGACTAGACCCAGCCTCATCTACACCACCATCTAAAGTCTGACTAGACCCAGCCTCATCTACACCACCATCTCTAGTCTGACTAGACCCAGCCTCATCTACACCACCATCTCTAGTCTGACTAGACCCAGCCTCATCTACACCACCATCTCTAGTCTGACTAGACCCAGCCTCATCTACACCACCATCTCTAGTCTGACTAGACCCAGCCTCATCTACACCACCATCCATAGCATGACTAGACCCAGCCTCAGCTACCCCACCATCTCTAGCCTGACTAGGCCCAGCATCACCTACACCACCATCTGTAGCATGACTAGGCCCAGCACGTTGACCTCGATTTCCCCCACTGGCGCTTGTGCCCTCATCTTGTCTATGGCCTTAATGTGTGCAAGCAAAATTCTTATGTCCTAAATCCCCACACTCAAACACCGTAGAATATCTGTGCTGGCAAACCCTGCGTAGAGCCCCTCCCCTTACCTCACTTTAAAATGCACATTTAGCTGTTGCTCAATGAGGATGTGGAATTTTCCAGCTGTGTGTCTTGTTGGAGAGAAGATGTGCTGACCCAGCAGCCACAGGCCTGGGAGATACACACTGTTATACTGACTGTTACCACTGGAGGGGGCTCCACGCACACACACACACACGCTCACACACGCTCACACACACACACACACACACGCTCACACACACACACACACACACACACACACACACACACACACACACACACACACACACACACACACACACACACACACACACACACACACACACACACACACACACACACACACACACACACACACACACACACACAATCATATTTATTCTGTTCTGCTTTGGCATTTGGAGTTGAGATGAAACGATAAACGGAGCAGAAATAGCTCAGGTTACAAAGGCTGGCTGGTCATGTATTTCCCTGAGGGCCTAGAGATAGCAATAGATTGCAGAAACAGCTTGAGTTACTGTACCTCTCTGAAGAGTCTAAAAGTCCCGGAGCATAATCTCAAGCACAAATCTGATATTAACATCTATTCTCCACAATCTGCCCACCATGGTTTAGTACTTCACATGTTCAGCTGTCATTATACCTCTATCATTCCATGTCCTTCTTTTACTCTCTCTCCCTCTCTTTCTCTACTACTCTCTCTCTCTCTCGCTCTCTACTACTCTCTCGCTCTCTACTACTCTCTCTCTCTCTCTGCTACTCCCTCTCTCTCTGCTACTCTCTCTCTGATACTCTCTCTCTCACGCTCTCACTCTCTCTCTCTCTCTGCTACTCTCTCTCTCTCTTGCTCTCTCTTGCTCTCTCTTGCTCTCTCTCTGCTACTCTCTCTCTCCCTCTTTCTCTCTGCTACTCTCTCTATCGCTCCTTCTCTTTCTCTGCTTCTCTCTCTGTCTGTCTCTCTCTCTCTCTCCCTCTCTGCTACTCTCTCTCTCTCCCTCTCTTTCTCTGCTACTCTCTCTCTCTCTCTCCCTCTTGCTCTCTGCTACTCACACTCTCTCACTCTCTCTCTCTGCTACTCTCTCTCTCTGCTACTCTCTCTCTCTCTGCTACGCTCTCTCTTTCCCTCTCTCTCTGCTACTCTCTCCCTCTCTCTCGTCCTCCTGTCTGTTAATCCTGTAAGGAGACAGAGAGAGAGAGAACAGAGGGAGGAGAGGGAGGAGAGGAATAAAAGGTTGATGAGGACAGATGGGTGTCATGTGGACAGGGGCGCTGCTGCCTGCTAGCAAACTGACTCCTGTGTGACAGACAGACCACTCTATATTGTACAGTCTATGATGACAGACTCACACAGACAACATAGTGTTATTAATGATCTAATTTTCTCGATGGGAAATATTTCAGGGATGTTCAGTGAATGTTGTGTCTGATGTCTTTCCTGTCTTTGCCATGCTAACATCCGCAGTGATTCTCTCTCTGGAAAATGTTGTGTGAATGTTGTGTGATGACCTTGATGCCTTACCTTGCTCTCTGCACCTCCATCTCATCTGTAGTGGGCCCATTCTGGACTTGGCGCTGGACTGCTGGGCCTGGAAGCGAAGGAGGGAAGGGGTGAAAACACAGAGATATTGGTTACCATTATTTGTATGGTTGATTTGATTGTTTATGTTGGTACAAGAGAGAGAGAGACAGAGAGAGAGAGAGACAGAGAGAGAGAGGGAGGGGTAAGGGTCTCTCTTCTCAGTGTCACCAGACTCGAGTTTGTGTCTCTTATCCACCTGACAGGTGAGGCTCAGGTAGACCACTCCAACCTGCATCACAGCTGTCACTCACTCACACAGACATACTCCTGTTACATAGCCCAAGCATTGCCTGTGGGACTTTACAAAAAGAGAGAGTGGTACCAGTTTGACTGGGAATGTTGTGGGCCTGAACCAAAGCTACAGACAGGATCATCACACAGACATTGTGGCCCTGGAGGCTTGGTGTTTGACACATGAGTTGTGCCCTACAATCTCTTCTGTTGTTCACTACTGTCAGAAGTGTCTCCAAAGAGATCAGGGACAGGTCAGAGAGGATGTTGATGGCTTTGATTATCCAGTTACAGCCAGTGTTAAAAAATAACACACAACAACAAAGGGACCTGACTCACAAAAAAGACAGAGTCTCCATACTGCTACATACTGCTACTGACCAGACAGTCTCCATACTGCTACTGGCCAGAAAGAGTCTCCATACTGCTACATACTGCTACTGGCCAGACAGAGTCTCCATACTGCTACATACTGCTACTGGCCAGACAGAGTCTCCATACTGCTACTGACCAGACACAGTCTCCATACTGCTACTGACCAGACAGAGTCTCCATACTGCTACATACTGCTACTGACCAGACAGAGTCTCCATACTGCTACTGACCAGACAGAGTCTCCATACTGCTACTGGCCAGACAGAGTCTCCATACTGCTACTGACCAGACAGAGTCTCCATACTGCTACATACTGCTACTGACCAGACACAGTCTCCATACTGCTACATACTGCTACTGGCCAGACAGAGTCTCCATACTGCTACTGACCAGACACAGTCTCCATACTGCTATACTCCATACTGCTACTGACCAGACAGAGTCTCCATACTGCTACATACTGCTACTGACCAGGCACAGTCTCCATACTGCTACTGACCAGACAGAGTCTCCATACTGCTACTGACCAGACACAGTCTCCATACTGCTACTGACCAGACAGAGTCTCCATACTGCTACTGGCCAGACAGAGTCTCCATACTGCTACATACTGCTACTGACCAGACAGAGTCTCCATACTGCTACTGACCAGACATAGTCTCCATACTGCTACTGACCAGACACAGTCTCCATACTGCTACTGACCAGACATAGTCTCCATACTGCTACATACTGCTACTGACCAGACAGAGTCTCCATACTGCTACTGACCAGACACAGTCTCCATACTGCTACATACTGCTACTGACCAGACACAGTCTCCATACTGCTACTGACCAGACAGAGTCTCCATACTGCTACTGACCAGACATAGTCTCCATACTGCTACATACTGCTACTGACCAGACAGAGTCTCCATACTGCTACTGACCAGACACAGTCTCCATACTGCTACTGACCAGACATAGTCTCCATACTGCTACTGACCAGACACAGTCTCCATACTGCTACTGACCAGACACAGTCTCCATACTGCTACATACTGCTACTGACCAGACAGAGTCTCCATACTGCTACTGGCCAGACAGAGTCTCCATACTGCTACATACTGCTACTGGCCAGACAGAGTCTCCATACTGCTACTGACCAGACACAGTCTCCATACTGCTACAAACTGCTACTGACCAGACAGAGTCTCCATACTGCTACATACTGCTACTGACCAGACAGAGTCTCCATACTGCTACTGACCAGACAGAGTCTTCATACTGCTACATACTGCTACTGACCAGACAGAGTCTCCATACTGCTACTGACCAGACAGAGTCTCCATACTGCTACTGACCAGACAGAGTCTCCATACTGCTACTGACCAGACAGAGTCTCCATACTGCTACATACTGCTACTGACCAGACAGAGTCTCCATACTGCTACTGACCAGACAGAGTCTCCATACTGCTACTGACCAGACAGAGTCTCCATACTGCTACATACTGCTACTGACCAGGCACAGTCTCCATACTGCTACTGACCAGACAGAGTCTCCATACTGCTACATACTGCTACTGACCAGGCACAGTCTCCATACTGCTACTGACCAGACAGAGTCTCCATACTGCTACTGACCAGACACAGTCTCCATACTGCTACTGACCAGACAGAGTCTCCATACTGCTACTGACCAGACACAGTCTCCATACTGCTACTGACCAGACATAGTCTCCATACTGCTACTGACCAGACAAAGCCTCCATACTGCTACTGACCAGACAGAGTCTCCATACTGCTACTGACCAGACACAGTCTCCATACTGCTACTGACCAGACACAGTCTCCATACTGCTACTGACCAGACATAGCCTCCATACTGCTACATACTGCTACTGACCAGACAGAGTCTCCATACTGCTACTGACCAGACATAGTCTCCATACTGCTACATACTGCTACTGACCAGACAGAGTCTCCATACTGCTACTGACCAGACAGAGTCTCCATACTGCTACATACTGCTACTGACCAGACACAGTCTCCATACTGCTACTGACCAGACAGAGTCTCCATACTGCTACTGACCAGACATAGTCTCCATACTGCTACATACTGCTACTGACCAGACAGAGTCTCCATACTGCTACTGACCAGACACAGTCTCCATACTGCTACTGACCAGACATAGTCTCCATACTGCTACTGACCAGACACAGTCTCCATACTGCTACTGACCAGACACAGTCTCCATACTGCTACTGACCAGACACAGTCTCCATACTGCTACATACTGCTACTGACCAGACAGAGTCTCCATACTGCTACTGGCCAGACAGAGTCTCCATACTGCTACATACTGCTACTGACCAGACAGAGTCTCCATACTGCTACTGACCAGACACAGTCTCCATACTGCTACAAACTGCTACTGACCAGACAGAGTCTCCATACTGCTACATACTGCTACTGACCAGACAGAGTCTTCATACTGCTACATACTGCTACTGACCAGACAGAGTCTCCATACTGCTACTGACCAGACACAGTCTCCATACTGCTACTGACCAGACAGAGTCTCCATACTGCTACTGACCAGACAGAGTCTTCATACTGCTACATACTGCTACTGACCAGACAGAGTCTCCATACTGCTACTGACCAGACAGAGTCTCCATACTGCTACTGACCAGACAGAGTCTCCATACTGCTACATACTGCTACTGACCAGACAGAGTCTCCATACTGCTACATACTGCTACTGACCAGACAGAGTCTCCATACTGCTACTGACCAGACAGAGTCTCCATACTGCTACTGACCAGACAGAGTCTTCATACTGCTACATACTGCTACTGACCAGACAGAGTCTCCATACTGCTACATACTGCTACTGACCAGACAGAGTCTCCATACTGCTACATACTGCTACTGACCAGACAGAGTCTCCATACTGCTACATACTGCTACTGGCCAGACAGAGTCTCCATACTGCTACTGACCAGACAGAGTCTCCATACTGCTACATACTGCTACTGACCAGACAGAGTCTCCATACTGCTACATACTGCTACTGACCAGACAGAGTCTCCATACTGCTACATACTGCTACTGGCCAGACAGAGTCTCCATACTGCTACTGACCAGACAGAGTCTCCATACTGCTACATACTGCTACTGACCAGACACAGTCTCCATACTGCTACTGACCAGACAGAGTCTCCATACTGCTACATACTGCTACTGACCAGACAGTCTCGATACTGCTACTGGCCAGACAGAGTTTCCATACTGCTACATACTGCTACTGACCAGACAGTCTCGATACTGCTACTGACCAGACACAGTCTCCATACTGCTACTGACCAGACAGAGTCTCCATACTGCTACATACTGCTACTGACCAGACAGAGTCTCCATACTGCTACTGACCAGACACAGTCTCCATACTGCTACTGACCAGACACAGTCTCCATACTGCTACTGACCAGACAGAGTCTCCATACTGCTACATACTGCTACTGGCCAGACACAGTCTCCATACTGCTACTGACCAGACAGAGTCTCCATCCTGCTACATACTGCTACTGACCAGACAGAGTCTCCATACTGCTACATACAGCTACTGACCAGGAACAGTCTCCATACTGCTACTGACCAGACACAGTCTCCATACTGCTACTGACCAGACAGTCTCCATACTGCTACATACTGCTACTGGCCAGACAGAGTCTCCATACTGCTACATACTGCTACTGACCAGACAGAGTCTCCATACTGCTACTGACCAGACACAGTCTCCATATTGCTACATACTGCTACTGGCCAGACAGAGTCTCCATACTGCTACATACTGCTACTGGCCAGACAGAGTCTCCATACTGCTACATACTGCTACTGACCAGACACAGTCTCCATACTGCTACATACTGCTACTGACCAGACAGAGTCTCCATACTGCTACTGACCAGACAGAGTCTCCATACTGCTACATACTGCTACTGACCAGACAGAGTCTCCATACTGCTACTGGCCAGACAGTCTCCATACTGCTACATACTGCTACTGACCAGACAGAGTCTCCATACTGCTACTGGCCAGACAGAGTCTCCATACTGCTACATACTGCTACTGACCAGACACAGTCTCCATACTGCTACATACTGCTACTGGCCAGACACAGTCTCCATACTGCTACTGACCAGACAGAGTCTCCATACTGCTACATACTGCTACTGGCCAGACAGAGTCTCCATACTGCTACATACTGCTACTGACCAGACAGAGTCTCCATACTGCTACTGACCAGACAGAGTCTCCATACTGCTACTGGCCAGACACAGTCTCCATACTGCTACTGGCCAGACAGAGTCTCCATACTGCTACATACTGCTACTGACCAGACAGAGTCTCCATACTGCTACATACTGCTACTGACCAGACAGAGTCTCCATACTGCTACATACTGCTACTGGCCAGACAGAGTCTCCATACTGCTACTGACCAGACAGAGTCTCCATACTGCTACATACTGCTACTGACCAGACACAGTCTCCATACTGCTACTGACCAGACACAGTCTCCATACTGCTACTGACCAGACAGAGTCTTCATACTGCTACTGACCAGACAGAGTCTCCATACTGCTACATACTGCTACTGACCAGACACAGTCTCCATACTGCTACTGACCAGACACAGTCTCCATACTGCTACATACTGCTACTGACCAGACAGAGTCTCCATACTGCTACTGGCCAGACAGAGTCTCCATACTGCTACATACTGCTACTGACCAGACAGAGTCTCCATACTGCTACTGACCAGACACAGTATCCATACTGCTACAAACTGCTACTGACCAGACAGAGTCTCCATACTGCTACATACTGCTACTGACCAGACAGAGTCTCCATACTGCTACTGACCAGACACAGTCTCCATACTGCTACTGACCAGACATAGTCTCCATACTGCTACTGACCAGACACAGTCTCCATACTGCTACTGACCAGACACAGTCTCCATACTGCTACTGACCAGACACAGTCTCCATACTGCTACATACTGCTACTGACCAGACAGAGTCTCCATACTGCTACTGGCCAGACAGAGTCTCCATACTGCTACATACTGCTACTGACCAGACAGAGTCTCCATACTGCTACTGACCAGACACAGTCTCCATACTGCTACATACTGCTACTGACCAGACAGAGTCTCCATACTGCTACTGACCAGACAGAGTCTCCATACTGCTACATACTGCTACTGACCAGACAGAGTCTCCATACTGCTACATACTGCTACTGACCAGACAGAGTCTCCATACTGCTACTGACCAGACAGAGTCTCCATACTGCTACTGACCAGACAGAGTCTTCATACTGCTACATACTGCTACTGACCAGACAGAGTCTCCATACTGCTACATACTGCTACTGACCAGACAGAGTCTCCATACTGCTACATACTGCTACTGGCCAGACAGAGTCTCCATACTGCTACTGACCAGACAGAGTCTCCATACTGCTACATACTGCTACTGACCAGACAGAGTCTCCATACTGCTACATACTGCTACTGACCAGACAGAGTCTCCATACTGCTACATACTGCTACTGGCCAGACAGAGTCTCCATACTGCTACTGACCAGACAGAGTCTCCATACTGCTACTGACCAGACACAGTCTCCATACTGCTACTGACCAGACAGAGTCTCCATACTGCTACATACTGCTACTGACCAGACAGTCTCGATACTGCTACTGGCCAGACAGAGTTTCCATACTGCTACATACTGCTACTGACCAGACAGTCTCGATACTGCTACTGACCAGACACAGTCTCCATACTGCTACTGACCAGACAGAGTCTCCATACTGCTACATACTGCTACTGACCAGACAGAGTCTCCATACTGCTACTGACCAGACACAGTCTCCATACTGCTACTGACCAGACACAGTCTCCACACTGCTACTGACCAGACAAAGTCTCCATACTGCTACATACTGCTACTGGCCAGACACAGTCTCCATACTGCTACTGACCAGACAGAGTCTCCATCCTGCTACATACTGCTACTGACCAGACAGAGTCTCCATACTGCTACATACAGCTACTGACCAGGCACAGTCTCCATACTGCTACTGACCAGACACAGTCTCCATACTGCTACTGACCAGACAGTCTCCATACTGCTACATACTGCTACTGGCCAGACAGAGTCTCCATACTGCTACATACTGCTACTGACCAGACAGAGTCTCCATACTGCTACTGACCAGACACAGTCTCCATACTGCTACATACTGCTACTGGCCAGACAGAGTCTCCATACTGCTACATACTGCTACTGGCCAGACAGAGTCTCCATACTGCTACATACTGCTACTGACCAGACACAGTCTCCATACTGCTACATACTGCTACTGACCAGACAGAGTCTCCATACTGCTACTGACCAGACAGAGTCTCCATACTGCTACATACTGCTACTGACCAGACAGAGTCTCCATACTGCTACTGGCCAGACAGTCTCCATACTGCTACATACTGCTACTGACCAGACAGAGTCTCCATACTGCTACTGGCCAGACAGAGTCTCCATACTGCTACATACTGCTACTGACCAGACACAGTCTCCATACTGCTACATACTGCTACTGGCCAGACACAGTCTCCATACTGCTACTGACCAGACAGAGTCTCCATACTGCTACATACTGCTACTGGCCAGACAGAGTCTCCATACTGCTACATACTGCTACTGACCAGACAGAGTCTCCATACTGCTACTGACCAGACAGAGTCTCCATACTGCTACTGGCCAGACACAGTCTCCATACTGCTACTGGCCAGACAGAGTCTCCATACTGCTACATACTGCTACTGACCAGACAGAGTCTCCATACTGCTACATACTGCTACTGACCAGACAGAGTCTCCATACTGCTACATACTGCTACTGGCCAGACAGAGTCTCCATACTGCTACTGACCAGACAGAGTCTCCATACTGCTACATACTGCTACTGACCAGACACAGTCTCCATACTGCTACTGACCAGACACAGTCTCCATACTGCTACTGACCAGACAGAGTCTTCATACTGCTACTGACCAGACAGAGTCGTCCATGCTACATACTGCTACTGACCAGACACAGTCTCCATACTGCTACTGACCAGACCAGTCTCCATACTGCACTACTGCTACTGACCAGACAGAGTCTCCATACTGCTACTGGCCAGACAGAGTCTCCATACTGCTACATACTGCTACGGACCAGACAGAGTCTCCATACTGCTACTGACCAGACACAGTATCCATACTGCTACAAACTGCTACTGACCAGACAGAGTCTCCATACTGCTACATACTGCTACTGACCAGACAGAGTCTCCATACTGCTACTGACCAGACACAGTGCTCCATACTGCTACTGACCAGACATAGTCTCCATACTGCTACTGACCAGCCACAGTCTCCATACTGCTACTGACCAGACACAGTCTCCATACTGCTACTGACCAGACACAGTCTCCATACTGCTACATACTGCTACTGAGGGTTAATAGTCCAGGATTAATGATTCAGAGGTTAATATTCTCCCGCCTCTCTCTTAATATTCCACGCCATCATCCCTTCCCCACCTTATCCCATATCCTCCGTTCTCATCTCTCTCCCCATCTCGCCCCTCCCTCCCTCCATTCCCCTCCCCCCTATCCCCCTATCCCAAATCCCACATCCTCCACCGCACCCCCCCCCGATTCCCTCCCTTCATCATCCTCCTCCCTCTCTCGCTCATCATTCTCCATCCCTTTCCCATCCTGCCCCCCCCCCCATCCCAGCCCCTACTTCCATTTTACATTCACCCCCCCTTACTATATCACCTATACCCTCC